>NW_015538006.1:124294-125396 GCF_001515605.1 Sinocyclocheilus anshuiensis
AATCTCAGCATGCTTTAATTTTGTGTCGCTAGAGGTTTGCGTCAATAAGCTTAAATTAAAATGTCTTTGGTCTGCGCTCTGGAAGTGTTCTGTTAATTCTGCTAAACTTTAATTACTAAAACTAAAATTAAAACTTAAACTAATCTGTATAAAAACTAAATAGGCTATAAATCTGTTCACAAAATAAAAACTAAACTAAAATTAACCAAATTATTAATGAAACTAATAACAGAAAATGGAAAGCGATATTAAAATAAAAACGAATTTAAAAATGCAAAACTATAATAACCCTCACACAAACTTTTCATCTTTCATTGGTGCGTGAGGAGGGGGATCCGCCAAATGAGGTTATCGGAATTCGGAGGTGCTGGACCCGGACCCAGCTTGTTCAAATTACACCCTGACTACGAATAGGGATTTCAGCTGTACGAGCACGGCTTGAACAGATTTCTATGTCTCTTAGTGAAAATGAACTACAGAGACTTGTGCTTTCCGTGTCCTGAACAATGTTCGTCGAGCTGCTTACCGGGAATTCTCCCAAATCTTCCCATGGCCACTTCAGGCCTGTACATACACTTAATTTGCTTTTGCAGCTATACTAGTGGTTATTTTTATTAATTTATTTTTTTAATGTTGCAGTAGGAAGAAAATATATAATAATCAGAAAACACGCCCGTGTCTGCTTTATTTTAACGCAGTTGTACCAATAAACAAAATCTCCAGTCTTTCACATGCATCTTAAAGATTGTGTTTAATTGTGATTGTGAAGTGGGGGAGGCACGGTAGGGTTTTGCCTAGAGCGGCAGTTGAGCTCACGCCGGCCCTGCGTGAAACCAACACGGAAGTGACTAAAACTGCAATTCGGCCGTTACAGGCTGGCTCCAAAAGGGAGTCAGTCCCATAGACTCCCCATGTTAAACTGCCCAACTTTACAGCAGAAAATTTTTTTTACAGCCTGGTACAAAAAGTGGTTTTGGTCTATATAGCTAATTTTGCCCTTCATGACAACTGTGAGGGGGGTGAATTTTTTTATAACTCATCCGTTTCAATTATATTAAGCCTTAAAGTTCTGCATAATTAAGGGCGTGGCCACTTGAGTGAC
>NW_015538006.1:125890-130536 GCF_001515605.1 Sinocyclocheilus anshuiensis
AGCTTTAAAAAACTCTCTCCAGAAAACTACGGGTGACGTCACGGACACTACGTCCGTGGATTTCTACTAGCCTGACACAGCAGCATTCCCAGGTAAAAAAAAAAAAAGTACACTTCTATAATGTACTTAAAGTACTCCATTTTCACTCACTACTTAATATACTAAATATATTAAATATAATAAAATATAATAAAATATATAATAAAAATTATACACTTAATATACTAAAAATGATTCTTTAGTACTTCGTAAGATAAACTTAAGATCAACTAAGTGTACTAAACTGTGATATTTTGGGACACCATGAATATGAACTTCACGAGTCATACTTGGCTTGCTGTCCTTAATGGAGACTCGGCTTGAGTGCCGAGTTCAACCCCTCTCATTACGGTAGGCCTACTACCTAGAGGGAGAAAAACAGAAATAGAGGAGGAGATGGGGAGGTGGAGGGATGCCGGAAGAACTGACGCTGGGACGGTGCAATGAGAGCTGCTTATACAGGCTCCTAATGATGATTGACACGACTGAATGATTACCTCCTGAACCTACGTTTGGAACTTCATTAAAATGCACTTTTAACATACTATCTCTGTATTTAAAAAATGTATTTAGTCACCACTTGTAGTACATCTGAGTGTACTAGTGTATGAAAGATGGGTTCAAGTGTACTACAAGTGGTAACTAAATACATCTTTAAATGCAGAGATAGTATGTTAAAAGCGCATTTTAGTTCATATTCATGGTGTCCCAAAATAGCACAGTTGAATACACTTAGTTGAGCTTAAGTTCATCTTAAGAAGTACCAAGGAATCATTTTTAGTATATTAAGTACAAAATAAGTACGCAAAAATAGAGCACTTTTAAGTACATTATGGAAGTGAACTTTTTTTTTTTTTTTTTTACCTGGGTTAGCAAAACCAGTGGTATGAATTTTGGGGGATGACTAACTGTATGAGCAATGGCAGATGGGGAGCGTTTGCAAACAGTCACTTTTGCAATTACATTTGACACTTGTGGTATAAAATTACACAAATGGAAGAGCTTGGTTACAAAACTGGGATTATTCACTACTGGTTTTATACTATTAAAAAAACAGGAACATATGCAGAAACAACATTTGACACCTTGATAGAAAAAAAGCACAAATAATGGAAAAAAGGCTTGTGTTTTAATGAACTGAAAGACAAAAAGTTTAACTGAAAAATATCCCATAAGTGATCACTGTGAGGCAGTCCAATCTGATTTCGGTTGATCTGTCTCCAACAGAACCAGGTAATTACACAGAACAGTAATGGATCCCAGTAGCACAGGTTTACAGGTGTACCTGATCCTGCAGTTGGACCTCTTTCACGCTCCCCCACACACACACACACCTCTACTGGGTTAAGCATAGTACTGCAGATTGGCTTTCTTCTTCGCCTGCACCTCCAGAATGCCCTCCATATAGTCCTCATGGTTAAGTTCAGTGGCCCCACGGCGCAGAGCAATCATGCCCTAACACACAAAAGCAAACAATACACATTTAGGTAACATGCAATAACAATCAGGAGCGTGAGTGTTTAAGTGGAGCATTAAAGTGTGTAATTTCGATTCAGATTCTGTTTTGCAAATAATAAAAAAAAAAAATTGTTGTCAGGTATCGTCAGACTACCTATATCAGGTTGTATCTTGCATTAAAGCATGTGAATGAATGAAATACTTTTTTTAGTACACATGTGGCCGTTTTTGGAATCAAACTTGTCACACAAATGACATTCAAGTCCTGGGCCTTAACCACAACAGCAGTAAAGGTAATTAATTTAAAGGGGTCATATGATGCGATTTCAAGTTTTCCTTTCTCTTTGGAGTGTTACAAGCTCTTGGTGCATAAAGAAGATCTGTAAAGTTGCAAAGATTAAAAGCGCATTTTAGTTCATATTCATGGTGTCCCAAAATAGCACAGTTGAATACACTTAGTTGAGCTTAAGTTCATCTTAAGAAGTACCAAGGAATCATTTTTAGTATATTAAGTACAAAATAAGTACGCAAAAATAGAGCACTTTTAAGTACATTATGGAAGTGAACTTTTTTTTTTTTTACCTGGGTTAGCAAAACCAGTGGTATGAATTTTGGGGGATGACTAACTGTATGAGCAATGGCAGATGGGGAGCGTTTGCAAACAGTCACTTTTGCAATTACATTTGACACTTGTGGTATAAAATTACACAAATGGAAGAGCTTGGTTACAAAACTGGGATTATTCACTACTGGTTTTATACTATTAAAAAAACAGGAACATATGCAGAAACAACATTTGACACCTTGATAGAAAAAAAGCACAAATAATGGAAAAAAGGCTTGTGTTTTAATGAACTGAAAGACAAAAAGTTTAACTGAAAAATATCCCATAAGTGATCACTGTGAGGCAGTCCAATCTGATTTCGGTTGATCTGTCTCCAACAGAACCAGGTAATTACACAGAACAGTAATGGATCCCAGTAGCACAGGTTTACAGGTGTACCTGATCCTGCAGTTGGACCTCTTTCACGCTCCCCCACACACACACACACCTCTACTGGGTTAAGCATAGTACTGCAGATTGGCTTTCTTCTTCGCCTGCACCTCCAGAATGCCCTCCATATAGTCCTCATGGTTAAGTTCAGTGGCCCCACGGCGCAGAGCAATCATGCCCTAACACACAAAAGCAAACAATACACATTTAGGTAACATGCAATAACAATCAGGAGCGTGAGTGTTTAAGTGGAGCATTAAAGTGTGTAATTTCGATTCAGATTCTGTTTTGCAAATAATAAAAAAAAAAATAATGTGTTTTTTGAACATTAAAGCATGTCAACATATTCTGTTACACCAAATACACAAAATAATGATCTTTAAAATAGCATCATATGACCCCTTTAAGGTTGCAAAGCTCATACTTACAGCTTCAACACAAACTGCTTTACATTGAGCTCCATTGAAGTCATCAGTACAGCGTGCCAATTCTTCATAGTTCACATCAGGACTATAGCACACAAAGTCAAAGATACCGCCATGAAATAAATGGTGGGAGAGAACAATGCTAATTTTAGAGAATTGTTCAAATTTGCATAGCAGTTGAACTTCAGTTTTACAGACAATAGACAAATGACTATCATGCAATCCAATAAAACATTAAATAAGCTCTGAAAGCTGTTGTTTTGTTGCTTTAACTTTATTCTTCATTCTTTAACTTCTTGCCCACAAAAACTGTGCTCTACCACTGCAAATGTCTCATCAGTTGATGTGCAAAAATACAAAATGACCATTTAAAAGCAAATGCCCCACCTAACAGTAAAACATATATTAACTCAGAACAACACCCAGGACCAGCTGAAACACAAAAGAACAAATGTTCCATACCAGACATTCATCTTGCGTGAGTGAATCTGCATAATGCGAGCACGAGCTTCCTCGTTGGGCATGGGGAACTCAATCTTACGATCCAGACGACCTGAACGCAGCAGAGCCGGGTCAAGGATATCCACCCTGTTAGTGGCAGCAATCACCTTGGGACACACACAAAAAAAAAACACTTGACAGGGCTGACAGGTCCACAGTTATGACAGAAGCATATGGGCTCAAGTGTGTACCTTCACTTGCATGTTGGGTTGAAAGCCGTCTAACTGATTGAGTAGCTCCAGCATGGTCCTCTGCACCTCTCTGTCTCCAGCCTTCTCACTGTCAAAGCGCTTGGTGCCGATAGCGTCCAGCTCATCAATGAAGATGATGGAGGGCGCTTTCTCCTTGGCAAGAGCAAATGCGTCACGTACCAGTTTGGCACCATCACCAATAAACATCTGCACAAGCTGAGGGCCAGCCAACTTCAAAAAGGTTGCCTGAGAAAGGACAGTAAAATAATTTTAAAGTTTAATGCATCAACACAAAAACTGTAGTGCAGGGGTGTCAAACTCAATTTCTACTCAGGCCATATTTGCATTATTTGTATTCCCAAAAGGGCTCAAAGGACCAATTGAATTACTTTTTTTGCCTTTCTTTTTTTAATAAACAGCACCAGTTTTTGGAAATAGGCTTAATTTATTAATTTATTTTCTTTAATAATATTAATGTAACAAACATGTACATGATGCAGTTCATTGGTTCAATTTAACAATTGAATTTCAGTGTTTCCCCTAGTTTTACAGCTTTGGGGGGCATTTATTTTCTGGACTCCTTTTTAATGATTAAATTAAATTTTATTAATCAAAAAGCATGTCTAATTAATTAAAATCATGAAACTTAAACAATTTAACATCAATTTATTAAAAATGTAACACAAATTTTCATGTTTAGGGCCCTAGGAAAGGTTTTATTTATCTCAACCTTATGTTTTATTGTTACCAAATTCTGTTTTAGCATGTCTAATTATTTGAAAGCATAAAAACAAGTTCCATTTATTCTTACAATAGCCTTATGATTTTTTTGCTCAGAAATTCTGTGTTGTGTATTTACATTTTTTAAGGCAAACAATAATTTAATCTATCTTTTAAGTAATGAAAATTAAACAAATTAAATTTTTTGGAAAATAAATGTCATTTAATATTACAATTAAAATTGAAATATTGTATGATTATTCCTTAAAAATAAGTTTTTAATAATTGTAGTAGTAGTAGTAGTAGTAGTAGTAGTAG
>NW_015538006.1:130940-134311 GCF_001515605.1 Sinocyclocheilus anshuiensis
CCCTCCAAGGGAGGGGGGGGGTGCCGTTGGGGGGGCGGGCCGGGGTGGTTGGATCCCCTAATATAATGGCAGGGGAAACACTGGAATTTGCCATGATGTGATGCCATAATTTCTATGTGTTGCGTGTTTCAGAGCGAAGCACTGTGTTGCATGCAAAGCTGCTCATGACGGTGTTTTCTGTATCTCAGAGCGGCTCGGTCTGCAGTAAATGCAGAGATGGATTTTATGAGGAGGAGCATCTGCTCCGAGTTTGGGTCACCTTTAACCTGCATTTGGGAATGCAACATCCACCAAACAAAACTTGTAATGAGAAGTGCTTGAAAATAAATGAGACACTTTAAGGGTCCCTGCAGTTTTGCATCAAAATAAAAAGTTTGATGGTTTAACATATGAAAAAGAAGAAATTAGTAATACTGATACTGATAATTGTACTGTAAAATAGTTTTTTTTTTCTTAAATACTATAGTTTTTCAGTGAAATATCACAACAGTAAGCAATCACAATTGATATCAGAAAAATAATAAAACAGAATATAACAGCCCTAACTCTGATGGTTCTCTCTCGCTCAGAGACACTGCACCTTGGTTTGGGCTGCGCAGGCTCTGGCCAGCAGCGTCTTTCCTGTGCCTGGCGGTCCGTACATCAGAACTCCCTTTGGTGGTTGGATCCCCAGATTCTCAAACTTCTCTTTGTGGTTCATGGGCAGAACAATTGCCTCCACCAGCTGCAAAGAGCAAAGCAGTGAGCTCAGAAATATGTCAACTAACATTCTGTCTACAATACTGTCATTGTGAGCAACTTCAATACCTCTTGAATCTGTTTGTCAAGGCCACCAATGTCACTGTACTGCTCTGTAGGCCTCTCATCCACTTCCATGGCCTTAACTCTAGAGTCATACTCAGTGGGTAGAGTCTCCAAAATCAGGTAAGAGTCTTTATTCACACCCTGTGAACAGCAGCAGATGCAAATTCAACATTTCAAAGCAAAAGAGACATTTCAAACAACATTATTTAAGGTTGTGAATATCCTGAACTAATTCGTCAAGGGAAATTAATTCTCACTTACCACAAGATCACCAGGTTTCAGTTTCTCAGCATCCACCAAACCAATCACAGGCAGGAAATAGGTCTGCAATTATAGTACTATGTCATACACTATAAAACCATTAAGCTAAAGTTACATGAATCAGTATTTAAAAAGAAAAACACAGAGGAAAATGTTAGTGATGGAGGAAGGAAAAGCATAATGGCCACACAATAACAATGCTGAAGCTGTTCAAATTACATAATTGACTCACCTGCCGCGTGGAGGTTTTGATGACGGCACACTTGCCCTTCCTCTGCGAGTCCAGATCAATATTGGCTCCATCCTCCTCTTGGTCATTAGGATCTACATCAAGCAGCTTCCATTCAAACACACAACACATACAAACTTTAAATCCCATGCACATACTAGATGCAGACAAAAAAAGCTCCTTATATCCCATTGTAACACTTTAAATAAGATGTCTAGAGGAAAGGAGACATTTTACCTCTATGACGTTGGAGACGAGGTAGGGCAGAGTCTTGTTCACTTTGATTTTTTCTGTGTTTTCCTTGATCTTGTCTTTCATGGCTTGCAGCTCATGAGTGACACGCAGAACCTCACTCTTCATGATCTGCAATCATAAACAATATAATGAGGCACAGAACTGCAAGACGACACTGAAAACAATCATCTGCACACTAAATGTGAATTACAGTATGGAGGCTAACGTTACCTTAATTTCACTGTCCAAAAGACGAGTCCTCTGAACAATCTCTTCAGTGGACATCTTAAGGACCTCTTCGCCGATGCCATCCTATAAAATATAACGGAGGAGTCATGTTTGAATATAAGTTGTCTGTTTTCAAGACTTCCAGCCTCTAACCTCATAAACATCAGGTATCCTGTATACTTCCTATACTCAAACAACATCTCCTGATTAAACTTAATGTGAGCAGCAGGAAACCTCAGTTACCATGATAATCATTAGCTCACCCTGCTAACGTTATCCTAGCAAGCCACAATCACACTTTTACTAAAGATGTATTGCGATCTTTTTGTAATTTTAGACCGAATTAAAATTTGGAGTTGTTCTGTCATTATATACCACGCTGAATGATCGCATGGGCGAATTCACACACTTATAAAGAATGAATGAAGCAAAGTGAAATTCACTGTGTCATGCTATGCTCTTCCATCAGAAAGCCGTCAGACCCGAAGACGGTGCTGAAACACCATTTAAACACGTCTCTCCTAATACATATTTCTGCACATGTGTACAATATTTACCAATTTTGGAAAATAGTATAGAACCACGGAAAAAACACATAACAGACCTCCACTTCATCCCAAACTGATCTGTCATTCAGCGACGACATCTTGAAATGTTGTTTCTGCTTTCTCTTCTTCTTGTAGACTTTTGGCGGTTGGCAAACTTGCTCATTGTGCATTACCGCCACCAATTGGACAGGAGTGTAGAGTGCCAAATTAAAGATTTGAGTCTTTTTTTTTTTTTTTAAAGGGGTCATATGATGCGATTTCAAGTTTTCCTTTCTCTTTGGAGTGTTACAAGCTGATTGTGCATAGATAAGATCCCTGAAGTTGCAAAGACTAAAGTCTCAAATCCAAAGAGATATTCTTTATCAAAGTTAAGACTCTGCCACGCCCCCCTAAAATGGCTCGTTCTAACACGCCCCCACATATCTACCTCACTATGTGGAAATATTAGCATAATGCCGCCCAAATGTGCACGCAAAGAAAGAAGGCGTGGTTTCAGTAACCGCAGTTAGTTTTGAAGCAGCCATGTCAGGGAGATGCTGTGTGTTTCTAGGCAAAAGCAGGTGCATTTAGTCCGAAAGTAGATGCATTTAGGAATCTTTAAGATTACTTACAACAGAACAGCAATGCATTTGGTCCTTAAAAGTTGCAAGGCTTTACAACAATCTATAGTCTTTTTTGCTTTAGAGTTCCTTACACCTTCCATCACTTTAAGATACTGACAGAGCTCAAATTTAAATGGTAAAAACTAGGTGTACACTTTGACCATCGACATTTATGAATGTGATATTTCCCTAATATAATAAACAAATTAAGAACAAAATATAATTTCTTCTCTAAAGGCTTATCATTATAAAATAAACATTCTTATCTTCTAAAGTAATGTCAATTCCCGAAACCTCTTCAAAGAAGATCTTAAAATCACACCAGAATAATTGAGTACAAATACAATAAAAAAAGAAGACAGCCATATCACCCTGTAGCCCAAGACTGGTTGCCCGCTGAAGCTAAACAGGGTTGAGCCTGGTCAGTACCTGGATGGGAGACCTCCTGGGAAAACTAGGTTGCTG
>NW_015538006.1:134757-136213 GCF_001515605.1 Sinocyclocheilus anshuiensis
GCATCATCCAGGTGGATGCTGCACACTGGTGGTGGATGAGGAGATACCCCCTGACAATGTAAAGTGCTTTGAGTGCCTAGAAAAGCCCTATATAAATGCAATGAATTATTATTATTATTATTAAAAAAAAAGATGGCATATACTTTCATCAATCAAATTACAAAACACACATTTCAAATCAATATCTTTTAATAACCTCATTTACTAGATAAATACAATGAATAATTCTAAATGAAACCTCGCGAATCTTATTGATGACACAGTATCTCCTGGAGATCATAAAAGCCTCCTCCCAGTTAATGTCCTGGAAGCGGAATTCCAAAAACTTTTAGCTGGGGGTATCCTAAAAGGCCGACAAATCTGTTTAAGAAAATTATTATTGCATTTTTTATCAAGAATACTTATACCATCTAACTTTAAATTTAAGTCACTAGTTATATTCAAATCAAAAGCATCAGCAGCCTGCAGCAAATTAAGAAGACCAGAGGTATAGCATCAAAGAGGACCTCTTGGAGTAAATTGCCTGTTAAATTGTCAGCTTTTCACAGGCAAGTGCTTTTGGCTTGGAAGTTCACTTACAAGCACAATTTTTCTCCACACCAGTATTATATCTGGAATAATTGTAATAGTCTGTATAAACACAAGAGTATATTTATGAAAACCTGGTTTGATAAAGGGATTATTTTGGTAGGACAGTTGTTGAATTCTCAGGGGTATTTAATGACTTATGATGAATTTCTTTCATATTTTCATTTCCCTGTAACCCCAAAAGAATATGCCTCTGTAATTGGAGCTATCTCTTCTAGTATTGTGTCTTTATGTAGAGGTATTTTGGTAACACTTTACTTGAAGGGATGTGCATAAGACTGACATGACACCTTCATAATCATGACATGACACACGTCATGAATATGAAGGAGGTTTTATGCATGTTTATGACAACTGTCATTAAGTGTCATTCGCTCAGTTATGTCATTTTTAATGCAAATATGACATTATTTGACCTAACCCTAACCTAACCCTACCCTTACCCTTACCCTTACCCCTAACCATAGCCCATAACAAAGACATCTCAAACAATGTCACCTTTGCATTAAAAATTACATAACTGAGTGAATGACACTTAATGACAGTTGTCATAAACATGCATAAAAAAACCTTCATATTCATGACATGTGTAATGTCATGATTATGTAGGTGTCATGACATGATTATGAAGGTGTCATGTCAGTCGTATGCACACCCCTTCAAGTAAAGTGTAACCGTCCATACTTCACTTTGGTTTTTCCTCCTTTCAGTCATCTTAAAAAAAGTGTTGAAAATTAGCAGTCTTTCATGTTAAATTTAATCTTCACATTACAACAATAAAAAAAACATTTTATTTAAAGCATCAGCAGCAACACTAATATTAACAATAAGCAAAATAAATGTAGAAGGTCTAATGTTTTCAAATGGA
>NW_015538006.1:136458-143271 GCF_001515605.1 Sinocyclocheilus anshuiensis
ACCAGATTTATTGAAGATATAGATGTAAATTGTTCATTCTGTTCATTACACCCAGAAACGGTACCTCATATGTTCTGGCATTGTCAATATACAAAGAGGTTATGGTGGGAAGTTTCTAGATTTATAAATGACAAAGTGTTGTGCAACTTTCTTCTACGTCTGTATAAACACAAGAGTATATTTATGAAAACCTAGTTTGATAAAGGGATTATTTTGGTAGGACAGTTGTTGAATTCTCAGGGGTATTTACTTAAATTTCATAATTCACCGTTGTAAATTCAGCAATCAGAAACCTCTTTTGTTCTGTGGTACTTAAGGAATTAGATATCTATAGAAGCACCATTAAGGAGAGTACAAACAAAAAAGCTGTAAAAACTGTGTATTTATTTGGTATATTTAAGTTATTGTGATTTAACAAGGCCTTTCATTTTTTCATTATTTGATTTTATTTGATTTGTTGGTTTTATATATACATGTATAGTTAATATGTACTTTGTATGTTTTTTTGTGTATACCCGTGGCACTTTTGTTTTGTATTTGTAGTTCAAGCATTAATAAAAATAAAAATAAAATCTCTTGGAGTAAAGTAAAAAAGCATAAAACAAAAAACATCAACCAAATCCTCCAATTACTTAACAGTGTGTGTTTATATTATATTAATATTATTCTTTAATCTAAATATGTGGTTTTGAGATATTTAAAACAAAAAAAAGCATTGTGTATTTTTGTTTGTCCCGGGACACTACTAAGGACATTTTGTAATGTGGGGTGTTTTTTTTCTTCATATAGAAGCACATGTTCAACAGTTGTTATACATAGTCCTGTTTCATGTTTTCCTATTCTGGATATAGAACAATTTAATCCAGTTATTATTGTGTTGTTTTTCCCTTTAACCTGTCTTGCTTAGTAGGCCTAGCCTACACGAGTATCAACTTCAGGATGCTCAGCTGCTTGTTTTGCTGGGTCATCAGCTTTGGATTCCCACATGTGCAGGTACTCACACGAATCTTAGCATTTTTTCCCCCATATTCTGTAATTTAAGCAAATGTAGAAGGATTACATAAACTATATTTGGTTGTGATGTAGACTTTACCACATTCAATGACTGACCTTCCTCTGCCCATTCAAGGGCTAAAGATAGCTAATTCTGTTGTAAAAACTGAAACATCATTAGATGTCCTTTTCTTTAAACTGACTTTGAATTTTGGGATATATATTGATGAAGCTGTTTGACCAGACCAACATTGCATTATGGTCATTATTAAATGAAATGCTAGAAATGCTGCAGGAGAGGATGAAAATCACCTTTCCGTACTCTCCATACTCTAATAGTATTTAGTACACAAATAGTACTGTATAAAATCTGTTTAAAATTACATCTACTCAAATAAAATTAAGACTCCAGCCAGCCATATCAATATGACATATTTTACACCACGTGTACTTTATCTGCCATGTTGACCAGAAAAAAAAAGAGTGCATCTTTAAACGTACCAAAAAAATGTATATTGTAGCATATTAATATATGTAAGTGCTTAATATGGTAATATCAAAGGCATTGAATATGATTGATGTACAAAGTCATATACATTACTTTATAGTTATACATAATTGTAGACAGGACACTTAAACATTAAGCTTAGCTACTTTAGCTTAGCTTTGGTTGATACTAATAATTTTAATGCATTTTTATCTTTTCGAAAACATTTTATATCATCAAACTAAACTGGCAGACCCCTGGTTTAAAAATCCAGAGTGGTTCATAAAACCCTATTTAATAAATCAATTTTCATACTTTCTTGCTTGCACCATATGTGAATAATATAAACGCTATTCACAGTTCTTGTTAAACTGTATTTCATTTACTTTGTTCTCCAGACAATGACAAATTTGAAAGTGAAGGACGTTACAGCTAGTTCCTGAAATGATTCTTTATGTATAGTACCCATCTGTTGTGCAGATGATGGACGACTAAGACAAAGACCAAAAAAGCATTCTCACATTTATTTGGGTCAATTAGAACATCATTAGAAATAAAAATCTCAACTGATTGTGACTGGACCAGAGCTCTGATGGAGATGCGGCTGGAAATTGCCCTCCACAACACGCACTATTCTAACTCCCTCACTGATATGAAGCCACAGAGGTTCTTATCTGTCAAAATCACCAGGGTGGAGGTAAAGCTTAAAGTTATGCAAAACACATCTGGCAGACATCAGATAGACAGACACTGCAGTGGTATAAGGTGCTGCATAACCTTCCTCTGACATGAACACACACAACGCAGTCTACTATTAACAGGGTAGAGAAATTCATGTTTGTCTGTCAGTCAGCCAGTGCATGAACCAGTAGAGACAACAGCAGGTGTGTTATTACTGTTTTACTGACAAGCATTATGGTCAAGCACAAAAACAGATGTAAGGGGCCTGTACTGGATTCAGGCACAGATGGTCTAGAGCGCCCTCGAGTGCTCCACTGAAATTATACTGCGGTTTGTTTAACTTGGTTATGTATACAAATCCCTGGTTATTAAAATAAAGCTCTTTATGTTTCATGATTTCAAATCAAATCATAATGTAGTGAAAACAATGTACTGATAAAATTAACAGTAATAATCCTGGAGGCTGATGCGGACTGATTATCAAAAAAAGTTTGTCATCTTAAACAAGTGCATATGAAGAATTAGGAGTCCAACTTTGTGGGCCAGCTCAGTTATATCATTATAATTTTAGACTATGCTGATAGCTTCCCATTCAAAAAAATCTCTTCTGCTCAATGGCATACATCTTCCCTGCAGGCAGCTTTCTGAAGAACAGACTGTTGCCTCTGCTCATGTTTCCCTGAGAGACACAAGAAGAGAAGAGGGAATCAGAATGATATTTTCTGACAGTTTTTTTCAAATGTAACCCATTGCTAAAGAAGTAATTCCTAATAATGAAATGTCTTCGTAATTCACTGACAAATTATTTTTTTGTTGCTCAAGATGTTCTGTCACTCATCCAGTTTAATACATTAACTTGTTTGGATGACAAGAGAAACATCTTGATACCGAGCAACAGAAAATAAAAAAAAAACATCCAGATGACTAGAATAAAATACTTTCCGGTTGTTTTATGCAGTCACGTAGGTAAACTCTTTATTACAGTAGTGTGCTGCTTTAATTCTATTAGCCCTTTAATTCGATTAGGCTATTCAAATTCCAATTAACATTAGAAGCTCATCAGCGGAAGAACTAAGACATTCAAGAAACGTTAACAAAATAAAAAAAACTAAACTCATATCAAGAAAAATTGCTCACCTCTCGGCTCAGGTGACTCCAGCAGTGGAGCCAGTTGGGATAAACGGCAGCATAAGGTGGCAGACCTCCAGCCAGCCTGGGTCAGATCAGGAGAAACATTAGTTACAACAATTCCGCCATTAGTCTTAAATACTTTAAGGACATATAGGTAGCCTACATGCCAGTACATGGCATTTTTGGGAAAGGGGAAGAAGCTGAATAAATGAACTAAAGTCATAGAACTTGATCATTTGAAAGGGGTGAACAAGTTTAAGATTACAAGCTTCTTATGAAGTTAAGAAACCAGCTCTCTGACTACTGACTCACTATTCAGTAAAATCTCATGTAGTGCCATTCACAAATGCTTCCACTAGAGTCACACAACATCCCTTACCCACAGTTATTTACTGCCATCAGGTTGGACACCAATACAAATGGATACGTCAGCATACTTGCAAAAAACTGAAAAAAGGAAAATACATTAGAATGAGAGCAATAGCACAACTTAGTCAAACAAAACAACACTCTAAAGACATACTTACAATAGAGTTGCCACTGGCTGATACATTTTTTTACTGTACTTGTCAGACACACACACAAACACACATAAATCAAAACATAGGCTATCTCTCTGGCGTTTTCCAAACCAAGAGCTGTCTTGTTTTTTACCTTCTATATTTTTTGTAATTTAGACATTTTTTTATTGTTACAATTATATTACTATTTTCATTAATACAATAAGACATGTAGAAACTATCTGAAAAGTCCTAATCTCTTCAGCTGTTTAAGAATATACATACATTTGTAATATCATCTGAAAGCATAAGAGCTAGAAACATCAGCCAATAAAGTTTTTTATTATAGAACATTAATAATTAGATGTTAAAAATAATTAGAACATTAAAAACCATGTTTGAATAAAAATGTATAAAAGCATATTTGTTATTTTAAACAGAAATTGCAGGCTGGTGGTGGGTGCTCGAGACACTATTCGTCATTTAATGTTTCTGTAAAAAATAACTTACCCCTGTCACAGCTTGAGAGCAGTTTTTAATCTCTCCTGTATGACTCGTCTGAGACAGGCACAACAGGACAATCAACTCAGTACATAACATGCAACTACAATTGGCACAAATGTTGTTCTAGCAAAACAGTATGCAACGATGAATCGGTAAATACTGAAAGATTAAAAGGATCTCACACACATAAAATGACATTTTTTAAAAATTTTTGTTTTGTTGTTTGTACACAAGTTTGTGTGTTTACGTACCGAGTCGTCTATAGCATGTGTGTTTATGAGGTGAGCAAGCATGTTGCAGATCCACAGAGAAAGAACATCACCCAGTAGACGAGGAATGAGGCCACTGTGGGTTGACAAACACATAAATGCTGAAGGTAAAGACACAGAGTTGTATAATGGCCTGACAGCATTCATGAAAATATTTATTTATTTAGCACTTAAAATGACTAGTACACTTGTAAGGTTGATGGAGTTTTTTTTTTCCACATGCGTTTTTAACATGGCGTCATACATTAAAAACAGTACAACTTTTAAAAATGCATCATGAGGCAACCTATAGATTACCTCATTTGAAAATATGTAATTTTGCACTTACGCAAAAAAACCCAGAATTCCGTCTTCTCTGTAGATGGTAACTATGGAGTCAAAGACACCACTGGAAAGAACAAAAAAATTATTAAATGTGCAAAACGGAGAAGAAAAACAACTGAAAAGAGAACAACTGACCTGTATTTGACTTCTCTTCCAATAAACTGGACCATGCATCTGAGTGTGATCACTGGGATGGGGGAAAAAAACAACAGGTGACATTCACAGACTGAGAGAAAAGTGAGATTCAAATCACAAAACCTGTTATTTATTGTATTAACTGTATTTACCATGAAAAGGGTGTGTGACAATTGTAGCACATGAGCGTGCAATCATCTCTTTAGTGGTCTGAGAGGACAACAAAAAAAAAAGGGGAAAGAAACATCAAAAACACAAAACATTTTACATTTCATTAAACAGTAACTGGTGCAAATGAAAGTCTGCTTGCAAATATTTTCTAATTGTGTCATTCAGTCACATCAGACTCATGACTATGTAAACATGCTTTGGCTGACATACAAGGTATGAAAACTGTCCAAAATTCTGCTTTAAGGGTCTCACCTCATTTACTACATGTTGCAGAGAACCATCCTCTGCTTTCTGACTGCTTCCCACCATCTGAGAAGGTGAAGAGATGAGATACGTGCTATTATATAATCTCGCATGTGTAACTAACTGCAGCAATGCCACTCAAAGTAAAAAAAAAAAAAAAGCAAAAATAAATGGATTCAAGCACTAAAATAATACCTCTGAGAACACATACGTGTTCCTACCTCAATTTTTTCCTCCTGGCATTTCTGTGGGTTATATCAAAAGGTTAGAGCCATTTCAAACAGTATAAATAACCTCTGCTTAACTGTGCTCAGCCAGATAAACACAAGTCACATTGCAACAGTCTGAACACTGCAACATACAGCCAGCAACATCCTGCACAAATCATGGTTACAGAGGCCTATCTAAAGGCTGGAAAACATTACATGGAAACATGCACTTTACTGACTGCAAATGGTTACAGAGGAAAAACTGGGCATCTTACACCAAACAACTAAGGATTACACACTACCAGACTTCCAGAACAAAGCAAACTCACTCAGAAACATGCACATTTCTTATCAAAACAAAAAAAACCTCTGAAAAACCTGGTGTGCATACTGTACCTGCAAGACTCTACTGTGAACAATGGTGCCAACGGTCCCAGCAAAAAGCCTTGGGGTGAGACCCTTAAACAGGCCTGATTTCCCATCGATCTTGATGATGTGTTTGGCTAAATGAAACAAATGCAAGTCTGAACTGCATGCATTTTCCAGAATTCTTAAAATCAAATTAAATATCAATTGAAGACTTAAATTAATGGCTACGGACACAAATAAGAAGCAATCGGTCCCTTGATGATCTTACCGTATGCAAAAAGCCCTGGAAGCTGGTACACCTGTCGACCAAACATATTTCTTCCTAGAGTAGGAGGAAGTGGTTCATGTCCTACCTATATTTGCAAAGATACAAATACCTTAGTTCACCAATAAAAACAGGTGAACGTGACAGACTGATACACAATATATTCTATTGTGCCCCTAAACAAAAACAAAAAACACATGTAGGCACTCGGTTCCCTCTTATAGTACTGTTATATTAATATCTGTTATATACAATATCTGAAGAAAGAAACAACCAAAATAAGAAATGTTATATTACTACTATGTGAAAAGAAGTAAAGCTGATTCAATTTACTTTCACTTGTTTCAGCGGACACTGGTGTAAAAATGCTGTTTGCACGGTTTTCAGTGGACTTATAATGCATTAACACAATACGACTTGTAAGTATATTCACAAAAACGGCCATAAAAATGACACCTGACAGACCTAACAGGCTGACCTTTTAGACCATTAACTCACACACACCAGATTGACAGCGGTCAACAGCCCTGCT
>NW_015538006.1:143550-149988 GCF_001515605.1 Sinocyclocheilus anshuiensis
AGTACAGCTAACTACCCCTATAATGATGAGCATAGACACCTTTATCCCTGTAAACAAATTTACTCCACACAACGATGCTCATGTCTCAAAAGGACAAACTGCAATATGTATTCAGCAGGTTACTGTTCATAACCGAACTGGCAAACGTTTATCAACATGCTATCGAAAGTACTCGACAGCAGCGCGTGTGCAGGCGTCAACTTGCTACTGCTCTCATTTTTGCGTGTATTGTGTAAATCCTACCTGAACTAAAACCTTGATGTACATAAGAGGGTGGGAAAGGACTGTTAATCCAGACCCAAGGAGGACTTGGCCACATGTGTCCGCCATTACTAAGACGATACGAAACGTCCCCCCTCCTTGACAGGGCAGGTCGGATGGTAATACGCGCAAAACAGTGTTGCCAGATCTCGCTAAAAACTCCCTAATAAAATTAGCCTAACTAAATTAAGCCTAAAATAACCAATTACCCTCACGAACAATAGGCGATCTCAGTTTTGTGGTGCCGATATTTGCTTGATTTCGTTTGTCTGATTCCATAATTAGAGCATTTTACAAACAAATTAAAATGTTTCACAAACAGCCTACAACTGGCTTACTAGCTATAGCTACAACCATCTAAATCACACACACCAATGGGTAAAGATAAATAGAAACAGAAACAAACTCGAACTGCAGGTGGAGATAATTGACAAATGTTATTATGCTTTCTTGTACTACATGGGCCAAGTAAGCCCTAATAAGTGACTTTATTCTAGAAAGAATAATAAAAACAATGGCTAAAAATGGCCACCCACGACTGTCTATATCAGGGGTGTCTAACTCAATTCCTGGAGGGCCGCAGCCCTGCAGAGTTTAGCTCCAACCCTAATTAAACACACCTGATCCAGCTAATCAGGTCCTTTAGGCTTAAAAAGTACATGGTTAAGCAGGGTTGGAACTAAACGTTGCAGGGCTGTGGCCCTCCAGGAACTGAGTTTTACATCACTGGTCTATATTTATAAGCTAATTAAAAAAAACAAGAACAATGTTGCTTTTAAAAATCGGACATGGCAACATTAGCTCATCACGTGATGAGGTACCTCGTCTACATAGGTCACCTGATTAGGAGCGTTTTCTCCAAATCTCCGGCAGGTGGCGCACACTTACATCATATTAACAGATGTATGCAGGAGTCTGGGGCCCTGCAGATTTGTAGAATTTTCTACTCGTTGAAGTTGAAGTAAAATGAAAGTATTTTATGAAAAAAATATTATAGACCAATGTCCTTAAAAGGCCAGTGCAGTTTGTCATGTAGCCTAAATGAGAGTTAGCCTATTTGACATATTTGTAGGGTGTCTTTACACAGTCCTGGTCCGGGACATGCAGAGAGTTCCTTGGGGACAGGGGCTCAAATGTAAGAAAGCTGCACCTTTAATAATTCCAATTGAACAATTATAGTAAAATTGTATATAGCATGCATAATTATAAAAATAAAGTCCTTTGCGTGCTCTTGAACTTGAACTGCTTACACTTTACATTATAGGCCTGCTGTTGGCACTTGGCCTTTTTTTAATCAACTATAGTTTCATCAAAGTCTGCGTAAAGAGGCAATGCTGCATAAATCCGATACTAAAATATGACCCACCTCAGCCCAGGAGGATCTGATGCTATTTTAGTCATTGCAGGATAATTTATTATTTACATCTTATATTTTAATTATTTCATGTTCTATTCATAATTTTATGTTTAAAACACGAAATTCTTTTAAGTTATGAAAAAAAAAAAAAATCTGAATAGCTGAAGGCTTTTTCCTAAGTGTGATTTACAGTTTTATGGCCAACTGGGGTTTTTGTGGAGTCTTTATTAAGTTGAATATTGTGCATAATTTTGGTGCAGTATGAGACTGAATGAGTTAATGCTTGAGTTATAAGCGTTTCGTTTCATCAACTGTGTATCTGTATATCTGAATCATTAAGTGGTTTCATAAATCGTCTGAGATTGTCTGTAAATTATAATTTGACAGGTGGTGGAATGGAATTTTAATGGAGAGCACTTAAAAGACTAAGCAAAGGGCTGGATTCATTCTGAACATTTACACCAGTGTGAGGTATCTTTTCTTTAGATTTTGTACTCAACAGAGATGAGATCTACAGACATATTTGTAACAGGCATGAATCAGAGAATATTTTGATTTCCATTTCAGAATGCAAAAGTGATTTATTTATCTAAATGACAGAAATTTTGAATAATCATAAGGGCACGTGCACACATACACATCAAAGGGGGCTTGAGCACCTGCCCTTTTTCTTCCTGGAGAGTGCCCTTTTTTTCTGTTTTTTATTTTTATTTTTTATAAATTATGCCCTTTTTTCTGTTTTTTTTTTATTTTTTATAAATTAATATAATGTATATATGTGCGCGCGTGTGTGTTTCTGTTTGCGCACCACTTTCCCTGTCAAACAAATAAAAAAAAAATCAAAATATCAGGACGGGTCGGGAAATGTTGACTTTCTCCCTTCCGCGTCTCTGCGCAGCCCTGTAGCGTTAGCACACATTGATCGCCACATGCACATGACAGGCAGAGAGACGCAGAAGTGAAGCCCTCCCTCCCTTTCCAGTTGTGTTTGTCTATGAGGAGTGGATTATGAGGTGTGCTTTATGCATTTACTTTGCTAACTAAGCAATCAGTCGTGTCGATCGTCGCGTACCTTGCCGTGAGCAGAAGCCGTGACCAATGATGTGTACGAGGTGTGATTTGTGACAGATCGAAGGCTTAGCAGGAGAAGGAGAAGGAGCAGTCTACCCTTCCGTCGCCGTCAGTCCGTGTCGATTTTTGAATGGGATTGATAGGGCAGGCAGAGGACAGACCAGCGGCGACTTCTCGGCGACGTCACTGTTGGAACCAATCATAGGCTGCGACGTGACGGCGGCGTATGTAAGAAATGTATCAAAAATGGTAGGTGTACTAAGTACGTCTAAACTAGGTACGTCGCCTTACATGACGCCTGATACATACGTCGTCTCAATGTACGTCGCCTTAAACGAAATTTAAAGTTTGCAGAAGTAGATATATTTGTTATAGGCTATTGCTTTTAGTTATTTCCTAACAAGTGTTAATAGTTAATAATAATTATAAGTTAATTTCATTTTAGATAACTTTTCTTTTTTGGCTGTTACATTGGTATTAATATATTTTAATTAAACACATCATTTCTTGTCGAGGTGAAAAGGTGTCTCGCAATATCAGCATAATTTGTGGCTCAACATTTTACAAAGCTTGCATTATTTTATTCTGAATTGTACCGTTATGCAGATGCGGCCGTTGTAATGACAGACAAAACACAAATCTCCGTCATTCGCTGGTCAAAAACCTTGTTAACTCCATTTGAGCTTGATTTTCATAAAATGTTAAGTGCAAGTGTCTGATAAAGCCACATACCAGCTCTGACGACGCAGTGTTTAATTATTTAAAAAAAAACGCCGTTTCCTTTTCTATTTGTTTTATATTTCAGTGCTTAGTAATGTGCATACCTCTCCATTACACAGCTATTACAATAGGTCAGTTTTGGTTTTTAATGGCAAAGTGGTCATATTTCTTTTTGTTTCTTTATAAAGTTAATTTAGAAATATGTTTGGAACATTTTATGTTTGTTAAATTCAAGTTTTTGTTTTTTAAAGGAATGACCAAGTGGCCAGAGGCAGACAGTGAGTTGAGCATTATGTTATGTCAATTTAGCCTTCTCAAACCAACACGACTTGTCTAAAATAAACAGACATAAAACACTTCATGCATTTCACAGTATTAATTTAAACATTTAACCTAGATAAATGAGCGCTGTTAGGCACATATCCAATCGTTTGTGCGGAGAGTGGAAGCTAAAGCGCGCTTTGGAGGACATGGAGACGCCAGCGCGATCACTTACATTTTTTTTAATAACAGTGGAAACTAACAATTACGCCGTCATTTTTGCTCATAAAGGTAAGAGTATGCATCATTCGGAACTGCAAAGGGTCTACTTGTATTTGTGTGCACTCACAATATCAACAAAATCTTGTGCTTTTATAAAGCAAGGAAAACAAACAGGATGCGCCTTCTGTCGTCTTTTTAAAGCAGTCTACTTGTATTTGTGTGCACTCACAATATCAACAAAATATTTTAAAGATTTAAAAAAGAAAACAAACAGGATGCGCTTTCCGTCCTCTTGGTCTTGCGCAGGAGCGCTTCGCCGACACGATAAATATATCTATAGAATGCTTTAAATCACTATTTTAAAACGAAATATTTCAAATCGAAAACAAAGCCTCTTTCATTATGTAATCCCTAAAGATGAATTTCTCTCTAAAGGCACGTCCAATGAGGAGATGGCGAGTCAGGTTGGTCAAATTAATTTTTGCAACATTGACTCAGAAAACATTGGTTTACTAACAAATAATACAAATATCCCCTCACTATTTTGTACTTTTTTTTTTTTTGGTTTTTATTTATTTATTTAGTTTGTTTTTTTGGGCCGCTGTGCCAAAATTGTGTTTGCGTTCAGTAGCCTATACTGCAGCATTTTTGTGCCACGTTGAAAAATAACTAAATAAATAAGATTAAAAGTTAATGTGAAAATTCCACATATATGCCTACTCCAAAAAAATAAAAGTCTGTGGCATCTGTCATTCTTGACTTTTTTTAAAAACTCTGATTGATCCATTCATGAGACATTCGTTTGTATTAAATTGTTCTGATTTTAACATGCATTCAAATATTCATGTTTATTTCGTGCTGCAAATATTAAAGAGGAAAATATCATTGATTCATATGCAGCAAGAACTGAAGCGAATTATCTCACTACAAATTAAAGAGCGTAAAAATATGTTTATTGTTTGTATTTTATCATAAAATTGACAGAAGGCTGAGACTTTGTATTAACAAAGCACAAAGCTGCGATTATTGAGTGGCTTGCTTTTATTTAAACTGTAACTGTGAATATATTTGGACGCTCCATGTTAGTCACTGAATAGGCTTACATGATTTTCAATTGATTTTTAGGTGATATTGCGTGAAAAGTGAATTATAATGAGTGCTCAAAGAAAAAAAAAACTAAATTATTTATGCTATTTATTTTATTATAAAAGCCTATGTGATAACATAACCTGAGACTAAAAGCTGTGATATTAATGTTGTCCACTAGAGAGAGCCAAAGGATAAGGAATAGGCCTATTTGAAGTTTATTTTGAAAAATTTATTTCCACACTTTTGAACAGAAATAAATGTATATAACAATTTCATTTAACTATGATGTACTGACAGTATAGTTTTATATAATCAGTGTACATTGCTTATCCCAAAGATTTTCCAATTGTTTAAATTTTCCTAAATGCTGTCTTAGTTTTTCTCGATTACTAACACACAATTCATGAAACAATTCACCACTTTGTCACAACTATAAACACATTCTCGTGACAAACAAACTTGTACAAACTTCCATGTCAAAATCAAATACTCCAGTCAAAAACCCTTACTTCTAATGTACGGAAAACTGTATGGAATATATACCCCACGCCTTAAAATCCAACCTGTATAAAAGGGGAGACAGAAAGACATTCTGGAGAGGTTTTGCTGCAGAGAGCATCTCCGCTTTATTCTCATTGATGATGTAATAAAGTGTATCTTCTGGCATCAAAACTCAAGACTGAGTGTGGTTCCTCAGACGAGCAGCAGACGACACCACAAATTGGCACCCCAGATGGGACTGGTTAGGAGCAGCAGAGTGGACGACCACTTTGGGCTGGCTTTTGGCGAGCAACACACAACAAGGGTGGCCACCGAACGGTAAGCAATTTTGCTTATATAATTAGTGTGTGTTGTTTGCCGGTCTGCCCTCGGTGGTAAGGACACTTAAAATCTGCTCTTTCAGAAAACAGAAAATAGAAAATAAAAAATAAAAAAGGGGTTTTGATGCCAGAAGAAATAACTGCATGCAGAGATTTGGTTTAATATTAGGAAGGCCTTGATAGGTAACCTAAATTGAGGCTGGATGGTGTAGGCAGAAATACATTACGTGTAATGGTCTGTGTTTGTTGTAGACTGACCTAAAAGGACAGCAGCAATGAAGCAGATGTAGTATAGAAAAGCGCGCAAAGACCTTTGGATTCCGCTCTGTAGGAGAGGAATAGTACAGAGGGCTGAACGGAAAGGCAAAAATTCCTGCTGGGCGCTGATTTTTTACTGAATAGAGGGAGAAATTGTCAGTAAAAGAGCGAGAGCACTGCAGGTCATTTCGAGGAAGAGTGTAGTGTTTTGTTGTATGAGACTGAAAATGTGTCTGTGTCCGTATGAATGTCTGTATGAGTGATGGTGAATGTATGAGGAAATAAATAAATTCCATATTGGGTGGGTACTAGCTGCGCACCCCTTCCTGGCAGAGTGTGGACGCAGCTCTTGCCACACCCGAGAGGGATGAATGAATG
>NW_015538006.1:151465-160424 GCF_001515605.1 Sinocyclocheilus anshuiensis
AAATTCCTGCTGGGCGCTGATTTTTTACTGAATAGAGGGAGAAATTGTCAGTAAAAGAGCGAGAGCACTGCAGGTCATTTCGAGGAAGAGTGTAGTGTTTTGTTGTATGAGACTGAAAATGTGTCTGTGTCCGTATGAATGTCTGTATGAGTGATGGTGAATGTATGAGGAAATAAATAAATTCCATATTGGGTGGGTACTAGCTGCGCACCCCTTCCTGGCAGAGTGTGGACGCAGCTCTTGCCACACCCGAGAGGGATGAATGAATGCATTAGCCCTATAGATAAAGGGAAAAAATATTAATGCTTTAGCCCTATAAAAGGGAAAATTAATGAATGATGAGCCCTGTCTGGATAAAGGGACGAGCAGTGTGAATGTGTTTAGGAAAGTAATATCAATAAAAATTGAATCTTTTATAGGCTTTTGCATTTTGATGTCTATGTGAAAGAGAAGGAGAAAATTTTTCAGAGATCAGTGCAGTAGAAGTGAGATCAAGGCAGTAAGTTAGATAAGTATATTAAAAATAATTATAAGTGTGGAAAAAATAGTAAAAATAAGTAAAGATAAAGAATTATTTTTTATAAAAGATTACATACTGAGTGATTGTAAAATAGAGTTGAGACTATCAATAAATACAAAAAAAGGGTAAATGCATCAGACAGAATAAAGATTAAAATTAGGAGAAATTGGTTAAAAGAGTTAAATTAAAATTGAATTATAATAATATAGGAAAAAATATGGCAGTCACTCCAGTGGAAATATTAGGATTAAAATATCCACTGTGTAAAGGAGTTAATAAACAAGATATCAAACAAATGGCAGAAGAGAACAAAAAATCTGGAGACAAAGTGGCCACAGGAGGGGACATTTGAGGTAACATTGTGTGAGGAAATGGAAACTCTGATAAAAAAACATAAAACGAAGAGTATCAGTAAGAAACGAGAAAAAAGAGAAGCAAAAAGGGAAAAAGAGAAAGAAGTGATAGCCATATTTAAAAAGGAAGGGGAGGACATATTAAAAAAATAAATAAAATAAAATAAAAATAAAACAGGCCAGAAAAATACAGAAAGAGGCAGAAAAAAAAATACAAAGAAAAAGGAAAGATTATTTTCTGAGCCGCCCCCCTATTTT
The DNA here is from genome assembly GCF_001515605.1 of Sinocyclocheilus anshuiensis. NCBI lineage: Eukaryota > Metazoa > Chordata > Actinopteri > Cypriniformes > Cyprinidae > Sinocyclocheilus > Sinocyclocheilus anshuiensis. The sequence goes on from NW_015538006.1 coordinate 152,597, forward strand.
GCCCACAGAGGGAGAGTTCCCAATCCTCAAGGGAACAGTAGAAGTAACTGGAAATATGCAAATAGAAGGGCCAGTAGAGCTGGGAGAAAAAAGAAAAAAAAACCTAGATTTGGAATACCATCAGAAATAAGTTCAGATAATGGGTCGGCAATTATACAAAAAACTGTAAAACAAGGATTGCAACAATTAAGAAGAAAAAAAAAAAACAGGCACAAGGGTGCGTCGAAAGGGTTAATAGAACTATCAAGGCCAAAATTAACAAAATATGTGAAAGTACTAAACTTAATTGGATTGATGCATTACCTCTTGCATTAATGAGTTATCGCATGCAAACTAACAGGAACACGCACTTAACACCGCATGAAATGCTTACGGGTCGACCCATGCCTGTGCCATATTGTAGAGGTCCCTACAAAGGACCGCCTCTAGAGCAATTACAAATGGAACTTCGCTCGTATATGAAGAAATTAACTGCCATACATAGAGCTATCTATTTACAGGAAAAAGGAAAAAATTTAATGAGCCAAGGAGAAAGGGACCCTATAAAATGATGAGAGCTACTCCAGCAGCAGTCAAAGTGGGGGGAAGCACAACCTGGCATCATCTGGACCACTGTACTAAAGTTCCCATGGAAAAGACGGAAAGAAAAGAAAAAAGACAATAAAACTATGCTAATCCTGTGATATTCTATGTATGATGTTTTGCATGTGTTTTTATGTTTTTTATACATAACTGTGACAACTACAGGCAAGCGCTGAACCCAGTTGCACGCTCATGCTTATAACATTGTTTTCTATAGAAGTAGAAATTATGGAGACTGGATCTTTTACTCCCTTCCTAGTCAAGTGAGGGGGGAGACGTTTGGTCCTTAAATGTCTGAAACCTAAAATAAGTATTATATGGTTGAAAACAATGAATATTTGTGATAATATGACAAGCGCTCAGCGCGTCCGATCTGGCTCTGCGCCAGGCAAAGCGCGAAAGCGGATTTAAATTCAGCAGTTGATGACGTGACGCACTGAAAGTTCTAATCACACCAGTGTGATCGTACGCTTCAGGGACCAGCCAAGACTGATCACACCAGTGTGATCGTATGCGTCAAAGGGTTAATATCGAGATATCGATATTCTTTACCCAGCCCTAGTTTTTATTCCAGTTTATATGTATTTACGGTCAGAGGATATGTGTTAATGTACAATGTACTAAACAGAAGTAATGTTATGTACTAAAAATGCTAACTAGCACAGCATTATCACACATGTGAATGCCTTGTTTACATATTGAGTGACAAAAGCACTCCAATTGTATTTTACAACCAAATGAGTTAATGTTTGAAAGATTTGTTGAGTTTTGATGAGTATTATAGTCATTTAAATTGTCTGTGATCTTTGTGATCCTGTTTGTATAAACAGGTCAGGTTTTTTTCGTGAGTCTGGAATAAGCTGGGATCTTGAGATGGCGAGCCACCCAGCTAGAGAACCCTAAGCAGATTAAACAAGAGGAAATTCTGCTATTCATCACGTGATCTGTGCCTTAATTGCTGTTACCAGCGGAACTCATCCATTCCTTGTGGTATTTCTCATCAATTACCCCAACACTGAGTATTGCACAGACCTGTTTGTTGCCTTATTGAACATTGCACCATAGAAAATTGCACTACTATGACTTTTGCATTCATTGCATTCATCAATTGGATTTGAAGGACTTTTTCTTTACACACGTACATGCACACTTCCTTCATGGACTGAGAACTGTTCATCTACATTGAATTACTGTTGAGTTTTCTGTATTATTTCAGTTAAAGTGCTATTTGTTGAAAGTAATCTGATTGTTACAACTGTTTCATGTTGTGGGTTAATGGTTCAAATTTAACCAAGTAGGTGTTCTAAATTCCCTATGTATGTTTATAGGGGATGGACTTTTATTATGAATGTGTGCCGCTAGTTGATCATTTCGTGATTTCATTTATTTCAACTTCTCTGAAAAAAGTAAAACCAAACATTTGGGTAAAAGTCATTTTCCTGGTCTGTCATTCATATTGATACACAGAGGAACTAAAGTATCTATTGCACACTATAAGCACTACTGGTTACATTAACTTAATCTATATCACACAAAGAGTACCGTTTTTCTGCAGATATCAGCATGAACACATTTAATAATCATGAATAAATGATTCAGCGATTCACGCATTAACATAGTCAAATACTTTGTTTCTGAATGAATCAGTCGTTTGAATGAATCGGATGAATCTCAATGACTCACTCATTAACAGTCACTTGCTGTCACATACTGGCGGTTTTAATTTCACATTTCAACTTTTTTTATGTTTTAAATTATTTCAAATATAAATATTCAACGTTTTATATTAAAAGCAAAACATTAGGCCTATTTATGCATCTGTAACTGCAGTTTAAATGCATCCATGCATGTCCCTTCTGAGCAGGGGCGTGTCTAGAGCATTTTAAATGGGGGGACCAGTCGGGGGCACTGGCTCAAAAGAGGGTGGCCGGGGGTTGTGTTTGCGGAACGATACGGGGTGGGGTGTTGTGTTTGCTGAACGATGTATGTTAAGAGCACACGTCCAGTTTTGTGTGAGTGAAGGAAATCCGCTTGGGAGTGGAGAGATTCATCCTCGCGCACATGGATCGCGTAACATTATGCGCTCTCTACATTGTCATTAAGATCACACTATAGAAATCGCCTAAAATTAGAAATTTACTAAAAAAAAGCCTATGGCAAGACATTTGGTAGGGGGGCACCTGGGGTGGCCAGCCAAATTTCAGGGGGGGCCGGTGCCACCCCTGGCGACCACGTAGACACGCCCCTGCTTCTGAGATACATGAACTGTGTAAAATACATCTAAATGCTATTTCAGATGCAGATGCAGAATGAAAGACACTAAGTACCGGATGAAGTGCTTCTTATTCTTACCCAAAAATACAAAATGGAAGAAAGAGTTAAAACTGAACACAATCTTGCTACTCAAGCTGTTTATGAATTTTTTTATATATATATTTATTTGCTTCTTTTCCATTTTGCATTTACTTGTACTTTTACTTTCAATACTTAAGTACGTTTAAGATTTAAAAAATACTTTTCGTACTCAAGTACAATAAATATCACATACTTTAAGACTTTTACTCAAGTAATATTCTAAACGGTGACTTCAACTTCTACCAAAGTCATTTTCTGGTAAGATATCTGGACTTTTACTTGAGTATGGCTTTCAGGTACACCACTGCCTGTCGTTTAGTCAAAAATATATGTCTTCTCTGGATACCTCAAAACATTTGGGGAAAAGGGTTGTGACAACTACAGGTTGTGACAATTGTGCCTCTGGAATGTTTGATTACTTGAGTGTGTGTGTTTTTGTGTGGTTTCAGGTTTGCCTTCTCCAAGAACAGATAGCCAACCATCATCCCTATTCCTGACAGTAACGTGTCTATTGGGCAAGCTGAGAAAATGAGTTCAAATGATATTCTGCGTATTAACAGACTCTACTGCAGTATGTTTTAAGTCCTTCGTTCTCCTATTACTTCATTTAAAAGAAAAATTTGAAATCTTTGTCATAGGTTCATAGGTTACTTTGATAAGCAAATGCAGTCTTGTTTACTGCATGTTTATTTTTTTCAGAATTGCACAGACAAGAGCCTGTATGTTATCAAACTTAGAAAACTGTCATTGAAGTTTCACTATTCTTAGTTAAAGAGGACTAAATACTTTACAGATTCAGTTTGTGTTTTTGACTAGCATAATTTTAAAGTTGAGTCTGTTTTTATCTATCAAGTGAGGATTGCAACTTTTTTGGGTAGTTTGGCATGATTAAAATTTTCTAAAACACAGCTGAATTAAATAAAAAAATAACATTTCTCTTCCTCTTTCTTATGATTTATATGCCAGTGATCAGTTGTAAGGTTGCTAACCCCAAACAGAGCCATATACAGTAGGCTAGTTTCTTCTACACTGAAAGGTTGTGCAAGATCCTTCTTTTGAAATGAGGGTCTGTTAAATGGTGAAATTTGGTGGAGCAAATGTTTAAAGGGGTCATATGATGCGATTTAAATTTTTCCTTTCTCTTTGGAGTGTTACAAGCTCTTGGTGCATAAAGAAGATCTGTAAAGTTGCAAAGACTAAAGTCTCAAATCCAAAGAGATATTCTTTATAAAAGTTAAGAGTCAACCACGCCTACCTAAAACAGCTCGTTCTAACACGCCCCCACGTCTACATCACAATGTGGGAAGATTTGCATAACGCCGCCCAAATGTTCACGCAAAGAAAGAAGGCATAACTTTTATTCTCGCTGTTGCCGCCGCGGCCATGTTGTGGAGACACTGTGTGTTTCGTTGTGAAAGCGAAACTACTTTGTTTGGCCTTCCAAAAGAGGACGATATCTGCTTCGTCATGCCTACATTAATGAGGAAAAAAAATTAACTTAAATGATTTTAGCAAATGGCTGCAATATAACAAAGAGTGAAAAATTTAAGGGGGTCTGAATACTTTCCGTACCCACTGTATATATATATATATCACACACACACAGTGCCTTGTATATACATTATACATACAGTATATAGGCTACTGTATATAGGAATATAGGAAACATAATTTTTTTCTCTTATTTCTTTTAATTTGCTAAGAAATCAGATACACTGTTGGACAATAACCAATAAATGATTTGTTAATGTACTACAAACACTTTTTTTAGCCTACTGTATTAAATGCTATGTCAAGTAGCACTGAATTATTCATATACTTTATTTATTACCTGGAGATGATTTTAAAAAGCACAAATAAACCATATATATATATATATATATATAACAATATATAATGTGTGATGCTATGTCAAGTAGCACTGAATTGTTCATATACTTTATTACCTGGAGATGATTTTAAAAAAGCACAAATAAACCATATATTGTCGCAATCGTGTGTTTAATGTCTTCACGTTTCCAAAGGTTTCTGCCTTTTATTCAGATCATACAGTGATAGCTGGATGCTTTTGTTCATATTAGGGATTTCTTGGTACGTGGTAAGTTATTACTTCTATATGAGTCCATCTTGCACTTTCTGCGCCCTCCGGCTTCCAGTATAAATGAAACACACACTGAATGAGAGTGCTGAGTGCTCCGTGATGTTCATCTCACCTCATTCTGGGTACTAATAAAACATTAGGTCATGCACAGACTATCTTGTCTCTTTGAATTTAAATCTATATTCTTTCACACCGGCCCTTTAAAACCTCTATAACACACTTTCCCGAAAAAAGTGCGGGGGACGAATTTAGTGTTATTAAAAGTGTGTGTGTGTGTGTGTGTGGGGTGGGGGGGGGATGTAGAATACGGTCATGCATAATAAAGCATTAGTGTGTGCTTTATGAGTACTAATAAACAGCTAATATAGTAATATGCAAGCAACTAGTTAATAACTAAAGTGTTACATTAAATAAATAATATTATGTTAAAAAAATTAATGTTTGTGTGTGCGCCGCGCCTGTGTGCATATATACAGTATTGGCTAGCGGCAGCTGGCACTCCTTATGTGTGTCTATGTTCTTTAAGGGAAAATGCTTATGCAATTTAGCTTATTGGGTTCATATTCTGATCGCATCTGCTTGCTGGTATATAATATGCATCATCAAATATTTTATAAAAAAAAAAAAGTGTAGTTTACAGCAGAAACGGCAACAAACGATCGTGACTCTGAGAACACTGAGAACAGTGTAGTTTTAGCGTGCAAACAGCAAAAATGGCGAGAAAGACCGTGGCAGCTGCCGTGGCATCTGGGGATGCCACCGGAAGTGGCGCTGCGACCTGCCGCTGCCAGAGAGCGCCAGCTCTTTGCTGCCTGGTACATCATTCACTACCCTCTCCCTCCTTAATTTTTTTAAGTTAGACATCAACTTTCTTAGTATTCCTCAATCCATTTATTATAAACAACAAGAAAAAAATAATAAAGGAATGTCTGTTTTCTGATAATTTTTGTTGTAAAAAGTGGTAGCTAGCAACCTGAGGTATGTAATAGTGTAAGTATATTTTCCTGTGCAACAATAATTTAATATCTGATGACTCAATAATTCCAATTCACCTTTATTCCTCAAGGCACTGTTTGGAAGACAATGATGAGGTGATGTTTCACTCATAATTAGGCTACGGCAGGCATAAAACAAAAGAATATCATCAGCAAAAAATGAACTGGCTTGAATGGCTTTACAACATGCAATTAGCCTACTGTACGCAATTAAATAAAAGTGTCACTATTATTTGATGGTGGATGTGGTGAATAAGCTACCAGTGATAAAATACTGATTTTAAGTCATTGAAAACGATAGTTTTGAGAATATGGTTAAGATCGCGAATATGAGTCAGATTCTGAATGTGGGTAAGTGCGTTCTGACAGTAAATATCAGGAGAGTTTTATGCTATTGCAGCAGTCAGACCCATCCGTGTTGGAAATAGGTCCAGGTCGCAAGACCCGAGCATGTATATGACTTGGTGACATCCAACCATTTAAGGGTTAAGAATAACTCAAACTGATTGAGTTGCAGCGGATTTAATTTTCCCAGCAAGTTTCAAACTAGAATGTTGAAATTCAATTTTGTGTGGTTTTGCACAAGATTAATATGGGGGAAATTGTTAGTGTTAAATGTCCTTTTATGTTGGGATTTTAAAGGGTTACTGTTTTTGAGGGGTTACCATTGTGGTGGAGAGTATAGCCTGTCAAGATGTTGCTTAGAAAAAACAAACACACTACAGTGTGGTGGTATTCTCGTAATGTTATTTAGGACTACATGCGTGCTTGTGTTATTGCTAGCTACTTAGCTAGTAGTGAAAAAAAAATACAGATAGACTTGTGTTAAAATTTCTGATTTTATTTGTTTTATGCAATTTATTTAAGCGTTAGCTACATAAAGAATTTGAGTGAATTTACAGATGAATTGTAAGAAACATTCTCTCTTTTTGTTAACTTAAATCTAACTAAATTAAGTGCTTCAGTGGCAAAGCACAGAAAGTGATTGCAATTGCTTATGTTGCATAAGTGATTGCTTATGTTGCAAATGAGTATTTAAAATTTTAATTTTTAAATAGTGGCAGGCAGCTAAAGTTTGAGCTGGTGTGAAGAATATGAAAGTACATACAACAGTTCGTTTTGGTTCTCAAATCTGATTGGTTGTATCGCTACAGGAACGCCCTTTCACAATTTTGTATCACTCCGCTTGTTCTAGCCGGGTCAATGTGTTTTTTTTTAATTATTCACTGAGCAGTGTTGCCAATTTGGGGATTTTGTCGCCAAATTTTGCTACTTTCTCATTGTAGCTGCGACTTTTTTAATTTTTTTTGCGACAAGGAGCTATATTAGCTATATTTAAATAAAACTAGCGATTTTTTGGAGATTTTTTATTTTTTACTTGGCCACACCCTGCCGTAGGCCCGTGGCCTCTCACGTTTGCTCTCAATCATGCCAATGAGTCTGCGCAGTGATCACACCAGTACGCCACGCCTGCCATGACGCACACCACAATTTCATTTGAGCTAATCATAGAGTACGTTAGTTAACATAAGAAGAAACGTCTAGCTTCGCGGTCTCTCTCTCTCATTAGGATTCGTAGAGTACGTTAGTTAATAGAAGGAAACGTCTAGCTTCGCGGTCTCTCTCTCATTTGGATGAACGTCTTGCCGCATTGTCATTATTTCTCACTAATAAACTAACTGAAGCAGCACATGCCCTTGATACGAATTCTAAAAGTGACGAATGTTTAACTGTCAACTTGAGCTTTGAATCCGTGGCGGAAGGAAGTAGTTCCGCACAAAAGAGGGTTTCATTA
>NW_015538006.1:172822-182463 GCF_001515605.1 Sinocyclocheilus anshuiensis
GAAACGTCTAGCTTCGCGGTCTCTCTCTCATTTGGATGAACGTCTTGCCGCATTGTCATTATTTCTCACTAATAAACTAACTGAAGCAGCACATGCCCTTGATACGAATTCTAAAAGTGACGAATGTTTAACTGTCAACTTGAGCTTTGAATCCGTGGCGGAAGGAAGTAGTTCCGCACAAAATAAGTTTTTATTAGGCACTCCGTTGTTTCTTGTTTAATTACACACATGTTCCGTCGAACTGTTGTATAAACGCAATATCACTTTCGTACTCGAGTGATACCGGCTCTATATCAGCGGCTGTGATTGCCTCGTGCCTCTGGCCTAATCACAACCATGCTGATATAGAGCCGTTATTGCTCTCGTACTCAAGTGATATTGCTCATATAGTAGACATTTAACATTCGTTTATTCATCAGCTATCAAATAACTATATTAAATATACAATTGTTGATCAATAGTTCACAGTAGTTCAAAATGTGTTTACATACTGTGGTTGAGCTTGGAACATCTAAAGAAGGTTCATAGTTTGTGCAAGGTGTCTTTTGAAATATTTCAACATCTTCTTTAGGAAGAAACGGTTAATCACATGACTCAACATCTGGTTAACAGTAAGCCAGAGACATAAAAGCTCCGTCTTTGTAGCCAGTTTCGTGGTCTGCTGTGAGGAGAAATTGCAGTTTTAAAATGCTATTTTCACACAGACTACAATAGGGGTATCCAAACTCAGCCCTGGAGGGCCAGTGTCCAGCAGAGTTTGGCAACTTGCCTCAGCACACCTGCCTGGAATTTTCTAGCATGCCCAGTAAGACCTTGATTAGCGGGTCCAGGTATATTTAAAGTGATAGTTCACCCAAAAAATGAAAATTATCCCATGATTTACTCACCCTCAAGCCATCCTAGGTGTAAATGACTCTTCTTTCAGACGAATACAATTGGAGTTTCCCGAAAAATTCCCCGGTTCTTCCAATCATTATAATGGCAGAGAATGGCTGCTGCTATTCAATAGTCCAACAGAAGTCCAATAAACGGCATCTATCCATAAAAAAGTGCTCCACATGACTCCGGGGGGTTAATAAAGGCCTTCTGAAGTAAATTGATGCATTTCTGTAAGAATACTATTAATTTTTAAAACTTTATAAACCGGAATCTCTAGCTTCCGCTAACTGTCCTATGCATGTTCACGAGAGAGTGGCGTTCCAGCGGATGATGTAGGATGTATGCGTAGCATAAGCTCTGGTGAGAATAGTCTCATGAGAACCAAGTTTTGTTTACAGGAGCAAAGGAAGCAAAAGGTAAAACCAGTCTCCTTGCAGCTTATATCGAAATCCTCCGACATTTTTCTTTACAAATCCTTGTTTTGTACTTCTAATTTGTGACCAGTGTTTTGTTTTGCTTTGTCCTCAGCACTTCTGCGTTCATCACTTCTCTCCAGAGCTCAAAAAATGTCTAATAATGTCTACCGGGTCCACGTAATGCAAAATATCATTACAGGGTCGAAGTTTTAACAGAAAAAAATAACAACCAGTTTCCTTTGGCTGTGCAGAGTGTGGCGTCAAGCTGAGTGCAGATTATCTTGACGCGGCCAGATCAGGCGCCAGTTGCATAAACTTAGCCTCTATGTTAAGAGAGTGTCTTAAGAACTAGTTTGACCAACTAGCAGTTAACCAAGGGGTAATCAATCTGGTATTTTTGATTCAACCTAGACTAATATAGGTTCTTATGTAACCTAATTTAAAAAATTGACCAGTCTTAAAAAAATATATATATTTTTTTTTTAATTAGATGACTTTCTTTTAAGACTTTTCTAAACCTTTTGTGCAGCTGGCCCCAGAACAGCATTATCAGAACACTCTGCAGCTGGTTGAGGCAGACCAGAAGCTGAAGCATAACCTAGGGAAGAAGAATGTTGCAAACAAGGGTGCTTAATACATGTACACTAGGGCACAATGACAGTTGTTGCCTAATGGTTAGAGAGTTGGACTTGTAACCTGGAGGCTGAGCAAGGCACTGAACCCCCAATTGTTCTCAGGCGGCTCAGTAAAAATGGCTGCCCACTGCTCTGGTGGTGTGTGTGTTCACTACTCACTGCTGTGTGTGTGCACTTGGATAGGTTAAATGCAGGGCACAAATTTCAAGTATGGGTTACCATACTTTGCTACACTTCATGTCACTTTCACTATACGCTATAAAATTAGTGTGTGTTTTACTGTCAAAAAATTTAACAATTTCTATACTGTATTCTAACTGTATAGGTTTGGTAATGTTGCTAATGCACAATAATGCTAAAAGTTTTTTTTTTTTTTAAACTCAAATATTGAATTGCAAATGCTAAGCTCCATAATTGTATCTAATTTAAATTTCTCGGGTGTGGTTGACAATCAAAACTACTCTGAATTACTCTGCTTTTATACTATGTGATAATTTGGCTGTGGATTCATGAAAGCTGGGTTACGGCACAGAAAAAGTAAGTTAAAGCTCTCAGAAGAGTATATAACTCCCAGCTCTGTCTGATCCAGAACAGTTTTTCAGAAGGCTCTCAACATGTACCTGTTGGTGGTGGTCGTCTCTCTTCTGCTGAGCTCTGTTCCTGCTCAGAGCCGTCCTGTTGAGGTGAGAACAGACAAAATTGAAATGGAAAATTATATCATCATCAACAGCTGTTTCCTATTGGGAGCATCTTTTCATTTTTGCCAAGAGTTTTGACATACTTGTGTTTAAAATCTATCAATAGGATTTAATTGAAAAGATCTCTGGGAAGATGGGTAAGAAAAGAAAAAAAAGATTCTAACTTTATAATTTCTAACTAATTTTTTTAGCGTTTTATTGTTAATTTACTGATTCATGTATCAGGTAACATCACTGAGAAAGATGACATGCCAGTGTCAACTATAATCGAGACCAACAAACATGCAGGTAAGAGTATGCAAGATTTGATAGTATATATCTTTTGTGTAGCAGTTGATGGCAAATTCCTCTTCATCCTATTCATTCAATTATATTATCAGTGTCAATAGACTGAATGATTTTGTGCATTATACTGTGTACCACACAGGACAGCGAGTGGATGGGCCCTTGATCACATTTGGAGACATCGCCGTATCAACAGGGTTCAAGAATGCAGATCCGTGCACAGCTCGTGAATGCAAATGGGAGAGAAGCACAGATGGATTAGTCTATGTGCCCTGCGTGATCTCCAACCAGTACTGTAAGTGACAAAGATCACTACTTTTGATATCTCGTCAGTGTCACATGATCTTATTAATAGTGTACCCCTACCACAGCTCCAGATGAACTAAAAGCATAATCATCAGAGTTTACTGTTGTTTCTTTATGTGTGTGGTTTTAGGAAAGCTTTCTCCAAGAACGACGAGCCAACCATGATTCCCATTCCTGATGGGAACGTTGTGATTGGTGCAGCTCAAAGTATGAGCCCCAATGACATCCTGCGGGTTAAAAGACTCTACTGCAGTATGTTAAGACGTTACTGTTATTTTAATTAAAACAGCATTTTGTGATTCTTTGCTGAAAACACCTCAGACCACCATGAATTTACACACAGTTCCAGGGTGTTTTATGCTGGTTAGCAGATGGGCCGCCATACCCATGCTGTTCACTAGCAACACTTACCTGGTCTACCAGATTTTTTTTTTTTTTCTTCTTGCTTGACCAAGGTAATATTGCTGGCTAAACTATTCAAGTGGGCTGGTGGCCTTTACAGTGGGATTTATAATTATTGTAACTCTTATGACAACAAAATCTTGTCTTTCTTTTCATGTTCATTGTTTATTATTATTAATATTATTATTTTTTTCTCAGGTTGAAGTGCTGCCAGGCTGCATGAAGGATGTGTTTGATGATAGTATTCATCTTTTCATCTTAGCATTCATCATTCTCTATCATCCTTTTTTAATGTTTCTTTTTTTGCACATCACAGTTTCAATAGATATTTCGCATTCTATCTTTTAAAAATTAAACAACATTTAAAATCATTTTTCAATCAGACACCTCTTAGTACACATTCAGTATCAGAGGTTTGTGAGAAACCAACAAAAGGTGCATATATTGTATACTCAAAATGCTTTTTAAAGGGGTTCTATTATCTTTTTTTTACTTTTTCTACGTTAGGTTGCCATTTCTGAAAATACAAAATGTTTCTCGTATAATATTCTATCAAATTGTGTACCGTCATAAAACATGAATACATTTTTTAACATCAAGTATTATATATGATGAACATTAAGGATAACATACATAACAAAGATAAAAAAAGGAAAAACAGCAACAACAGAATGAAGGGTATACATAGAGTCAACATAAAAAGGAGGAATTTAGTTCTCCATAAATGTCTATAGTTCTGATACCTTTACAGCTTGAAAGTCTTTGTAAGGTTTCAAAATAAATCTTGAAGTCAGCCTTGAAATGGGTGTTATTGGTATCTTTCAGACCACTTACATTTGTGTATGTAAAACTTACCAAGTAATACGACAGTAATATTAAGCTTTTACATACAAATGTGACTTTTGTCTATCTTTTTGTCATAAAAAATAATAACATTCAACATCAATCCAAAATAATTTAACATATATACATTCCAAAAAATGAATAAATTAAAAAATATATGAAAAATGTGTTATTATAGGAGTCCAAATCGACTTCCAATTAATATTCTCAAAATGGTATTTATTACGAAATGTTGCAGGGCGAATCAAACATCCAAGAATTTATAATAGCATTTGCTGTCTTTAATATCAACACCATTTAATAAGATTAATTTTAAATTAATTTTTAAAATGTTGTTAGCTTATAAGATTCACTGGTGGTGTCTTGCAAAAGTCTAAAAAAACCCTGCTGGTATTGCATTGCTAATACAATGCTATATTCTTGTGAATTCGGTATAAATAGACTTCACCATTTATAAATTTGTGACAAAATTAGAATATTATTTGAAACCCAGTTGTCATAGAAAATTAATTTATTCTTGTATTTAAAATTTTTATTATTCCATATTGGCTGTTTGTGGGGGAATAATTATGTTCGTATATAAGAAGACAACATAAAAGAGCATGTCTATGAAAATTGGATAACTGAATGGGAAATTTGCTAATCTCAGTCACATATCAAAAGGAACTCTATGCCACCCATTTTTTTCCAAAATCAGATTTGGAATTATATACCATAGATTATCTTTGTGTTGAATAAAATGTTTAATCCATTCAACTTGAAAATTGTATTAGAAGTAACAAAATCAAGCACATTCGAACCTTGTTGATTATGAATTGCATAAAATACTTCTATTTACATAATAAATCAATATTTTAAGAAAATATTTTGAATCAGTATTTTTAAGAAAAGATTTTGGTGTGTATCTAATAGGCTACTTTCACAGGATAGACTAAACAAGTTAGTCCCTTGTTTTAGACAAAATAATCCTACCTTTGAATGAAAAATCCCTCATGAGACACACACACACACACACACACACACACACACACACACACACATTTACTTACTTATCTAAATGGGGACATTGCATAGACTTTTATTGGTTTTATATACAGCTATATTTATAAATACCACATCCTAACCCTAACAGAAAATATTCTGCATTTTTACAATTAAACATTTTATAATTTATAGTGTTTTTTGTCCACAAAACATATTTAAGTAAATACAGACTCAAAATTTATATTTATATATTTACACTGTGAAAAACTGTGCTAATGTCAATTAAGTTGATTTATTCAAGTCAACAATATTAGACTATTTTATATGATTGAATCACCTTGACTACATTAGGTTACACTTCTAAGCATTTTAACACTTGCATGCTACAGACTAAATTAAATTAATTAAATTACACCAGAAAACCTTTTGTAACTTTAGAATCAATCAATTAATAATAAAAAACATTACTAAAAAGTAAAGTAGCCGTTGCTGGTTTAAGCTGGTCTAGATAGAGCTTAGCTGTTTTAGCTGGCTGGTCAGCTGTTCTTCCAGCCTGAACAGCTGATGAGCAAAACTCTTCTGAAACTAGCAAAACAGACCAGCTTGACCAGATAAAAGATCAAAAATATAAAAAAAAAATGACCAGATCAAAAATATCTTAATTTGTGTTCCGAAGATGAACGGAGGTCTTACAGGACACACACACACACACACACACACACACACACACACATCTATATATAGCCTACAGTGGCATAGCGGACGGGCCCCACGATAAGACGATGATAATGTATCGATGGTAGCCAGAGATATTGTCAAAAGCATTACATATTGTCATTATTAAGAGTATTTGGCATTTCCAATTAATGTAGGCTTGTTACATTCTGGCTATTATTATTTGGTTACATTTTTTATTAAATTAATAGCCTATTACAATTAATTTGCTCTGCAATAATTTCATAGCGCATCACCGCATAACTGACGTGCTGTGAGGATAATAAAAAAATAGGCTATTAGCTTAGGCTGCTACTCATTGAAAATGTTTTAAAAATGTATTTTAAAACAGGTCTATAATAGCCTACAATGAATTTTAGGCCTATAGTCTAAATAAAATTGTTAATACTTCAGTCATCAATGAAACTTAAGAGCAGCTTTAGCGTTTATCAGTTTGAGCCCGATTGAGAAGCAGTCAGAGGATATTATTGAAGATGATCATGCAGAACCTGTGCAAGCACTGCTTTTAATGGTAGGCCTATGTTTTTTGTTTGTTGTTGTCTCATACTTTTAGATATGCTGTTATTTGTAAATGCTACTGCTTATGTTAGCTTTTAATATACGGTTTTATCCTGATTAAAGCTTTAATACAGTACGGCAACTGCACGCGCGTCCATGTATAACGCTTCTCATATCTATGTGAAAATAAGTGTATAATTGGAACAGTTCATTGTTGGAGCTGAGCTGAATGAGAGAGAGAGAGAGAGAGAGAAAGAGAGAGAGAGATATGCAGAGTGTGTGCAGAGCAGGGCGACTCGAGGAACAGTATTAAAAACTGCTGTTTTAGAACATTGATTTTGAAACTTGTGAATCCATTAGAATCGTTAGAAGACAGAATAACTCGTTGTAGTCCCTACCACTCGTTTTTGTAAAAATAAACCGCCAGAATTTTAAGATATCTCCGTTTACATTGAACTTTCAGCTTCGTAACTTTGCAGATATTGTTTATGCTCAAACAGCAACTTTACACACTAACTAACGTTAAAAAAAGTGAAATCGCAATCAACCACCCCTTTAAAGGGATAGCTCATCCAAAATCGAAAATTCTGTCATCATCATTACTCACCCTTTTTTCTCATTTTGAACATTTGGTCATACAATGTAAGTCCAAAACTGTTACCAACAATCTTCAAAATATCTGTTTTGCTTATGTACAGCCTACCCTTAATGTATTGTGCGATATAAAAATCAGAAAACCATTTGCGTCACGCACGCAGATCTAATTGCATTTCTTCAGAGCCCCGTCGTACTGTCTGGTTATTGTATATTTGATGCAACCCATACGCACACCGTAAGAGAGAGGCAGACGAGAGAATGAATGAAGTCACGATGAGCAGAACAGATTATAATGACTTATACTGTCTTTTTACGCGTTATACTGCCTTTATACTGTCATCGCGCCGCATAAACACAAAACCATGTCTGCATTTGTGATCGGAGAAATGGAAGGCCAAACAAAGTATTTTTGCTTTTGCAATGAAACACACAGCGTCTTCACAACATGGCGGCAGCGGTGGCAGCAACAATAAAGTTACACCTTCTTTCTTTGCGTGAACATCTAGGTTATTTCAGGTCAGGTCAGGGCCAGTGTTCTGAAATATTCGGTGTCTGAGATGTTTGGTGTCACTGGGCGGAGTAAACATGAATATTCATGAGTTTCCTGTTTCGTGTTAAAGCGACTCTGAAAATATTAGTGAGTTTTCACCGGATCACAAATACTTTTCAACAAGGTAATTATGTTTCAGCTTCGAACGAAGTGAATATAATCGTTTGTTTTGTGCACAAAATGTTATCATTTGTTTCCTGTGTTATGTTAATTCAACGATTACAGCCACTGATTTGCCAGAGGATGCACTAGTAAATGGACCAACAACTGTTAAATATTTTTATATTCCTCTGTATGTCGTTTGATAAAGTTTTCTAAGTGTGTAAGCCTATATATGGTGGCATAATAAACCTTGCTCACTGACTGTAAGGTGAGAAGTAAGGAACAATATAAAGACTCTTATGAAGTAATAACTTTTTTTTTTATTATTTCTCCTTAAAAAAAGGTATAAAGAGTGTCCCATGGAAGTGCATGACATCCTATAACCAGATGGCAGTTCATCTGAAGCATGTTTGTTTGCAATGAATGTATCTGTTACAAATCAATAGAGTATGCTACTTGCACTTTACCTTCTATTTTCCCTAGTTTGCAGAAGCACTGCTTGAGTTGACTTAAGGCTTGAATTACCTCATGTTATATATGAGGCCACTATTGCACACATACACGAAGACATACATGCACAGCAAATTCATCAGTGTTAATTCAACTCCTAGAGTTAAAATCAACTCCAAGTAAGTGTACATTGTCCCATATTTTTTGAGTTAAATTAACACTTTTAAAAGTGTTACTGATTTAACAATAAGACAGAGGTATATTTACACTGTAAAACAACTCTGGTCCACACCACAGGGAGTTAGTTTTTCTTTAACACACAAGTAAAGAGTGACAATTTAACACTCTTAAGATGTATTTTAACTTTAGATATTTGAACTCCAGTGTAAGGAGTTGACATTACTGTACTCCAACCAATTGACAGTAACTGTCAGGAAATAATTTGTGACAACTGCAGAGTTGCATTGATAATAACATTGAGAGTACATCAAAACAATCCATAACGTTAAATTCAACTTGAGTCTGGGATCACAGTAGATTTCTGTTTATACTACAAAGTAAAAATTAAGGCAAAATGCAAACAGTTGTTTTCCACGTTACATCATAGAAGGTTCACTTTTAAAATAAATGATAAAGGCACAACATAGGCATTTCTGTCATAAGAATACAGAAGATAAGCTGCTTATCAAATGGTCTGTAATACTTCAAGTCCTGTACATGTCAGTCAATGTAAGTCGCGAAATGTCAGTGAAGTTGAGTCAATATACCTTCACCTTTGCAGCACAGTACAGCAGTGCTTGATTCTACACAACATTCAGCACATGAAAAATTGCAGGATATGTGGATCAGTTGCGTCCAGTTGCAAAGCGTAAACGTTCTCAGAATTACTACTTTCTTCTTTTTTTTGTCCGATACAGGGAATGGTGGATTGTGTGTATGATGACCATCAGAATGTGTACTTTATCACTGTAATGGTTAAACAAATCAAGTGCAAAATATAAATAAATATGTATACTATATGATACATATGTTGTATTATTTGACCGGTCTTAAAGTTTTACTACATTTTGTTCCTGAAATCCACACTTTTTTGGAATCAGGATAACCAAAGGTAATCTCAATGCAACTAAAAAGGTTTAAATAACACTTGAAGGTTTTCTCCAGATCAAAACCAATACTGAATTACATGATTTAATCCAATTTAAGTAATTTATAGTAAATTCTATCAGATTTGCGATTTATATATATATATATATATATA
>NW_015538006.1:182626-188752 GCF_001515605.1 Sinocyclocheilus anshuiensis
TATATATTTCATTAAACCTGCTGAGTTACAAGGAGCATGAACTGAAATTCTCAGTTCCACCTGGTTCCCACGCGCATGTCCGGGAAACTCATGAATATTCATGTATGGATCATACATGAATATTCATGAGAATTTCAGTTCATGCTCCTTGTAAGCATGAACTTACTGAAACTTTGGCCCACTGAAACCAAAAATCTCGGAAACCAAAAATCTCACAACACCGGCCCGTGGCATATAGGCAGAATAGGCAAATGCTAGGGGCGCCAAAATGCGTGAAGTTTTTTTTTTTTTAAACTATTTATTTTTGTATTACCAATACTACTTAAATACTATGAATTTAACATATTACAAAAAAGCGATCGTCCCACAAAAACATGACTATTTGAAATGCTCTCTGTCCCGACTCACCCCGGTTCGACGCATGATCAATCTTCCCCCGCACAGCCGCACTTCCACATGCATCAGTTACCCGATTGTGATAGAAGTTCACTAATAAATTATCACTATGTCAAAAAGACTGAGGCCCTCTGGTGTCCAGGGAAGAAGAAGAAAAAATAAGAGAAGCAGAAGAAAAACGGGACAAAGACAGAGCTAATGAGATGTAATGAATATATCATATAAATAGATGAGGTAAACGTTTGTAAACAAACTTTATGTTGGCCTAGTCTAGAAAGCCTAGTCTAAAAGTTTAAAATAGGGTAATAACAATGCCTGGAGTTTCAGAGATCCGAAATTTTGTAACATAATCGTACCATTTTTCGTGTCACATGATAACAGGTTTTAATAATATTTTTACGCTATAGTTGTGTAGTATGGGGATTTATTGTATTTTGAATTGGTTAATTTAGTAATGTTTGTATATAACTGGGCTTATTAAAATATAATTTTTTTTTTGTAAAATTCACTTTAAAGATGTACGTTTCTGAGTTTAATTTGCTGTGATAACGTTTAAAAGGGATACAGTTTAGTTTGTAGTAGAACATTGCTGCCATCTACTGGAAATCGAACACTTTTCAAATTTATTTTGAAGATTAAACAGTAGCCTACTGTATGCTATAGAGAAGTGTTCAAATTAATACAGTTTTGTGCAGGAATACCAGATGTAATTATTCTTGCTGTTTGTGTTTAATTTATAATGTGACTTATGCAGCACATATATTTTTATATTTTCACTGGAAACAATTTAAAATAAGGTTAATTTTCAATAACTAACATTAACAAAAATAATAAATACTGTTACAAATGTATTGTTCATTGTTAGTTCAAGTTAGTTAATACATTCACTAATGTTAATGTGAGACAAGGGGCACCAGGTAAAATCTTGCCTAGGGCAGCAAATTGGCCAGGGTCAGGTTTTGGACTTTAATCCCCGCTTTTCCTCAGGTCTCAGTGCTGTTGTGATTCGTCATATTCACGCAGCAGCGGCGATGAGAGAACAAGCTTGAGAAACAGTTTCAGAGGAGAAATCAATCTACATATAAAATATTGGTCACAGATTATTGGTCACTTTCTGAACAATAAAAGTATAGCGTATCCACTAGTAATTATATATAATTAAATCGGTATTTACCGATGCAAATATGTTAGAAATGATGCATCGCGATACAAATGCCAACTTGTATCCGATGCACACTTTTTAAAGTGATGCATTGCATCATTAAATTTTTATGCCGATGCATCGGCATAAAAATTTAATGATGCAATGCATCACTTTAAAAAGTGTGCATCGGATACAAGTTGGCATTTGTATCGCGATGCATCATTTCTAACATATTTGCATCGGGAAAAACCGATTAATTTATATATAATTACTAGTGGATGCGCTATACTTGTATTATTTAGAAAGTGACCAATAATCTGTGACCAATATTTTATATGTAGATTGATTTCTCCTCTCTAAACTGTTTCTCAAGCGCGTTCTCTCATCACGCTGCTTCTTGAATAGGAGGAATCACAACACCACGGAGACCAGAGGAAAACCTAGGATTAAAGTCCAAAACCTGACTTGAAATAACCTAACAAATCAATCGGGACTAAAGCGGTTCCATTAACGACAAATTAAATTCACACAATCTCAGGGGCGCGGGAAGATGTTTTCGGTTGGGGGTGCTGTGTGTGTCCGTGTTGGGTGAAGGATTACCAATACTACTTAAATACTATGAATTTAACATATTACAAAAAAGCGATCGTCCCACAAAAACATGACTATTTGAAATGCTCTCTGTCCCGACTCACCCCGGTTCGACGCATGATCAATCTTCCCCCGCACAGCCGCACTTCCACATGCATCAGTTACCCGATTGTGATAGAAGTTCACTAATAAATTATCACTATGTCAAAAAGACTGAGGCCCTCTGGTGTCCAGGGAAGAAGAAGAAAAAATAAGAGAAGCAGAAGAAAAACGGGACAAAGACAGAGCTAATGAGATGTAATGAATATATCATATAAATAGATGAGGTAAACGTTTGTAAACAAACTTTATGTTGGCCTAGTCTAGAAAGCCTAGTCTAAAAGTTTAAAATAGGGTAATAACAATGCCTGGAGTTTCAGAGATCCGAAATTTTGTAACATAATCGTACCATTTTTCGTGTCACATGATAACAGGTTTTAATAATATTTTTACGCTATAGTTGTGTAGTATGGGGATTTATTGTATTTTGAATTGGTTAATTTAGTAATGTTTGTATATAACTGGGCTTATTAAAATATAATTTTTTTTTTGTAAAATTCACTTTAAAGATGTACGTTTCTGAGTTTAATTTGCTGTGATAACGTTTAAAAGGGATACAGTTTAGTTTGTAGTAGAACATTGCTGCCATCTACTGGAAATCGAACACTTTTCAAATTTATTTTGAAGATTAAACAGTAGCCTACTGTATGCTATAGAGAAGTGTTCAAATTAATACAGTTTTGTGCAGGAATACCAGATGTAATTATTCTTGCTGTTTGTGTTTAATTTATAATGTGACTTATGCAGCACATATATTTTTATATTTTCACTGGAAACAATTTAAAATAAGGTTAATTTTCAATAACTAACATTAACAAAAATAATAAATACTGTTACAAATGTATTGTTCATTGTTAGTTCAAGTTAGTTAATACATTCACTAATGTTAATGTGAGACAAGGGGCACCAGGTAAAATCTTGCCTAGGGCAGCAAATTGGCCAGGGTCAGGTTTTGGACTTTAATCCCCGCTTTTCCTCAGGTCTCAGTGCTGTTGTGATTCGTCATATTCACGCAGCAGCGGCGATGAGAGAACAAGCTTGAGAAACAGTTTCAGAGGAGAAATCAATCTACATATAAAATATTGGTCACAGATTATTGGTCACTTTCTGAACAATAAAAGTATAGCGTATCCACTAGTAATTATATATAATTAAATCGGTATTTACCGATGCAAATATGTTAGAAATGATGCATCGCGATACAAATGCCAACTTGTATCCGATGCACACTTTTTAAAGTGATGCATTGCATCATTAAATTTTTATGCCGATGCATCGGCATAAAAAGTTAATGATGCATCGGTTTAAAAAGTGTGCATTGGCTACAAGCTGGCTTTTATATCGCGATATAACATTAGCATCGTTAAAAACCGATTTATTTATATATAATTACTAGTGGATGCGCGATAATTGTATTATTTAGAAAGTGACCAATAATCTGTGACCAATATTTTATATGTAGATTGATTTCTCCTCTCTAAACCGTTTCTCAAGCGCGTTCTCTCATCACGCTGCTTCTTGAATAGGAGGAATCACAACACCACGGAGACCAGAGGAAAACCTAGGATTAAAGTCCAAAACCTGACTTTGTGTTCTCTCATCACCGCTGCTGCGTGAATATGACGCATCACAACACTATGGTGGGATTAAAACAGGGAATAAAGTCTAAAACCTGACCTGAAATAACTTAACAAATCAATCGGGGCTAAAGCGGATCCATAAACGACAAATTAAGTTCACACAATCTCACAAATTTGCGCGAGCTTATTTTTAAGCAGCCCTTAAAGGGGTCATATGATGTTGCTAAAAATAACATTATTTTGTGTGTTTGGTGTAATGAAATGTGTTTATGTGGTTTAAGGTTAAAAAAACACATTATTTTCCACATACTGTACATTATTGTTTCTCCTCTATGCCCCGTGTGGCCGAAAAACAAAGTTCTAGGCTACATTTTAAATGGATTATTGACTAGAAAGCTTGCAAAGAGTGCTCATAACCACTAAAAAGCTGTCACTCTTTGTTTAGTGAGTGTACACGATGTATTATAACATACATCGTTCCGCAAACACTGCATACATACATCTGTTCTCTAAGTTATGAAAATATTTGTTATTCCTTATGTTTTATCCATTTTCATCTAGAACAAAGAAAAACTTTCTGCACCAAATTCCAATTCCAATTGTAATTCAAAACATATTGATATTAGCTTGAGATCTACACATCAATTAGCATAGATTAACCAGTAGATATCCCTAAAACCTCACGTTAGGGCTATCATTTATATTATATTCTTATGTCTCAATGATTCCTTTGGCCCCGATGAAGAAGTCTGTTTTCCCTAATGGATCATTCATGGCCCAGACTATCCCAAAATTCATTGCGTGCCAATGAGGTCAGGATTTTTTTTTTTGAGAGAAATCACTAGATTACACTTCTAAACAGAGCCGATCCTAGCATTTTGGGGGCCCTAAGCTGATTTTCAAAAGGTGCCCCCACTACCTACGGTTTCACCTAAGCACCACCTCCCATCCTCTAATGCACATATCGACACCGTATTGTACATTTTTAGAAAATTGTCTTATTTATTTTTCATGATATAAATATGAAGATAAGCCTATATTTCATATTATAGAAATTTTTTTTTGTTAAATTTTAAATGTTTGACCATTACTTTCAGAGAAATATATCAAAATTTAAGATTAATGCTTTAATAAAGCAAAAACACCTGACAATGGGTTATGAAAATTATTATTTAAATTATTATTATTATTTATTATTGCTCATAATAATCTCTTTTCTAGATTGGCTTGTTTTAGTCGAGCTTAAAATGCAAAAAATATATATATATATATATGTGCAAACAAACATGTAAATACTGTTTTGACTTCCTCTCAACTTGCATAGTGAGCGTATAGGGCCGATCGGCTCTGCTTCTAAATGTAAGTATTGGGTTTTAGCTTACTCAAATATCTATTTCTATATACAAATGTGGAAAAAAACCTTAAAGCAGTTTAAATGTTGACATCTTAGTAAGATGCGATTTTATAGATAGTTCATACTTTTTATTATTTACATAAATGGACCAATATTTAGACAGGTTGTGAACCTTGTTTAGTTTTCAGACTGCTGAATACCATGAGAAAAGTTCAGTACAAACTTTGCTGCCACTTGTCAACAGCAGCTGTCAGTTGCTACAAGATCAATCCTTCGTAGGTGTCACGGGTTGCTACTGTGAGGAGCACAGAACGAGGAAGGAGGAGATCAGGCGTACAAAACAGAGGAGTTTAATTCTTTTTTTCAGGGAATCACACGTAGCACAAGGAGTTGACAAACAATTCCAGACAAGGGAGAACAGAACGGGCTAGAACTAAATAGGGCAGATAACGAGGGGCAGACAGGTGATGGGGATAACTAATAAGGAACAGGTGATACTAATAATGGGAAAAGGAACTGGAAGGACCAAATAAGGACAACAGGAACTAAACGGGAACATACACGTGACAGATCGCCCCCCTCCCGGACGGCACGGCCCACGCCGTAACAGTACCATCAGGGAGGGGTGGCGGGCGCACTGGAGGCTGGTGCAGGACTGGATCAGGGCGGAGACAAGGAGAGCCTCCAGGGCGGATCAGGGAGCCGTGGCAGAGCAGGGGACTCAGGAGGCCATGGCGGATCCTCCGTGGCCTTAGCTGGCTCGGCCATGGGTATATGGTCCCCCCCCCCACATTTTCTTGGGGAAATCTAGGAATCCTGGGGTGCGCTCACTAGGAGGAGCGGGCAGTAGATGGCGCTCTAGAAAGCGCTTACGAGGAGTGGGCACTGGAGCGAGCTCTGGGGCTGGAGCAGACACTGGAGCGAGCTCTGGGGCTGGAGCCGACAGTGGAGCGAGCTCTGGG
>NW_015538006.1:189515-198947 GCF_001515605.1 Sinocyclocheilus anshuiensis
GGGCTGGAGCCGACACTGGAGCGAGCTCTGGGACTGCAGCCTACACTGGAGCGAGCTCTGGGGCTGGAGCTGACACTGGAGCCAGCACTGGGGATCTGAAGCCCTCTCTGGGCTTAACGGGGGATCTGGAACCCTCTGTGGGCTATACTCGGGAACAGGAGCCTTCACTGGGCTGAACTGGGGATCAGGAGCCCTCCCTGGGCTTAACGGGGAAACAGGAGCCCTCCGTGGGCTATACTCGGGAACAGGAGCCCTTCCTGAGCTTAACTTGGGATCAGGAGCCCTCCATGGGCTATACTCGGGAACAGGAGCCCTTCCTGGGCTGAACTGGGGATCAGGGTAGCGCTGACGTGGTTGGGCTTGACTGGGGATCAGGAGCCCTTCCTGGGCTTAACTCGGGATCAGGATAGCGCTTACGTGGTGCTGGCACTGGAGGGTGCTCTGGAGGAGCAGGCACAGCAAAGCGCTTTCGAGGAGCTGGCACTGGAGTGCGTTTTGGGACTGGAGCAGACACTGGAGCGAGCTCTGGAAGGCGCTTACGAGGAGCAGGCACTGGGGCTGGAACCAACACTGGGGCCTCATGAACGAATGGGGGGCTTGCCATATTAATGTTCGTTGGGCTTGCAATATTAACGGCCGGTGAACTAGAGGAGGCCGCAGACGGCGGGCTGGTTCTGGCTCGGGGCAAGACGCTCTCCAGACACCGGAGGATTCCTTTCCTCCAGCTCAGTCCCGTGGTGTCTGGGAGGTCCACGGGGCGATGGTAGTTGGCACCGAGCCAGAACAGAGAATTAATGATGGCGTCATCGAGGGCCGTAGCCGCGGCGAGCCTGCAGAACTCCCAGGAATACTCGACAAAGGGGAGATCTAGGCGAGATAAGACGAGGCGGAAAAAACAAACGACAAGCGCGATCGCCGCTCACTTTTTATGGGGTCTGGAATTCTGTCACGGGCTGCTACTGTGAGGAGCGAGGAGCGAGGAACGAGGAGACCAGGAGTACAAAACAAAGGAGTTTATATATATTATATACTATATTATAATAGCATTATATAGTGCGTTCAACATATTATATTGTGTTTTTTTTAGTCACAGATCGGACTTTTTTTTCGGGTAAGCAAGAAAAAAAAAATTTAAAGCACAGAGAATGACAATGCCGTGAAGGGTTTTTGACATAGTCTAATTTTATGTTTATGTATAGCCTACGCAACTCGGTATTTCCGCGCTGTCTGAAACACGTCTCTAGCTTGTGCGTGCTTTGATTGTGTGCGAGAATAGCGCGTGAGTAACGAATTGAGATCTCTTTCGTTTCTTCTTCTTGTGGTTTAAAATTGCTTGTACGTGTAAATTGACAAATTAATCTGCGAATCACGTGCGTGCCGAATGGTAGGGTCTCATCGTATTACGGATCAACTGCAATCCGCTTAACTCTTAATAGCAGATCAGAGCAATCTTTCATTTACTTATTTAACATGAAATTGTCAAATTGCTATTCCATATCATATCATATCATATCTCATATCATATCATATCATAGTGTCATATCTATTCACATTTTTCCCAGAACGTTCGTGCGACCCGGTAGCAATTCTTCCACGGCCCGGTAGTGGGTCACGACCCGGTGGTTGGGGACCTCTGGGCTAGACCATCCCATTTAACAACGCTTGGTCAGAACTTTGCAGTTCACATCCTTTGAAGAATGCAGCCTTCGAATTGGGACACAGCTGATGTCACTCATAATAATTAAATAATTAAATAATAATGACTAAATAAAATCACTTAATGAACCACAAGTTGTCCAAATCAAAATTTGAGATGTTAGACACAAATATTGTTCTGTTCTGCTCTGTGTAGTTTCTGAAAGGCATATTTCCATATTTGGGCATCACACATGCTTGCACACACAGAGAAAATTGATTTTGAGGAAGTCCATCACCCACAACCACATACCTTAAATACTCAGATGACACAGCCATCCTCGCTCTGCTTACATGATGTTGTGTCATGGTGACACTCTCTGTGGAATGGAATGATGCTGTGAAGAAGAATTTCCCTAAAGGGACAATAAAGTCTAGAGATGCAAGATGTGAGATAGTAAGTATAAATGACAAAATGTTGAGAAATTAAACTGATAGTTATTTATACACGAGCTCCCTTTTGAAATGGTCTTTCATATTGTGTGAATCATGCTTGGGGGAAACTACATTTTCTCTGAATACTGAAGCCTGATTTGTTAACATTTGTGCAGCTGCACAAACCAATGGAATTTCAGTCCACCAAAATGGTCATGGACGACTGCCTATGTTCTGATGAGTGTCGTTTCATCAGAATCTTTCTCCTTCAGTGTGAAGATCATCTCCTCGCTGACTCCAAAGAAGAAGCCAAGGATGTTGAGGATGGAGTGGTCAGTTTGCACCTACTTTTCAGTCTTGGCCACCCTCACTTTCCTACAGCAGAGCCTGAGCTCAGACAGCACTACTCTCTTCCCGGACCCCAGGCTGGTCCCAGAGTCTGCCACTCAACAGACCTGGCTTCAGGCCTGGGAAGCCATTCATGCATGTCGAGTGAGTTCTGCAGATTATAGAATGAGACTATTCTCTCCAATTCGCTCTCGCAAACCCCCTCACTTCAGGGGTGTGATCCAAACTTCGGTCCAGGACAACAATGCTTACATTCTCTGATCTGAAGTAAATTGTTTGCTGGCGAAGAGTGCTGTGGAAACGCTCCCACCAGTACTCAATGAGTCAGGCTTCTACAGCCAATGTTTCCCTGTTTCAAAGGATGATGGTGGGTCTCAGGCCCATCCTTAATCTCAGACACCTGTACCACGCCTTGATGAAGATGTTGACTTTGAAGCAAATCCTCACGCAAATTTGCCCAGAAGACTGGTTCTTATTAGTGGATCTGAAAGATGCTTACTTTAATATTCAGATAGCCCCTTATCACAGACTGTTATTGAGATTCACGTTCGAGAGGATGACTTACCCAAGAAAAGCGACTCACTGGCTGGGAGAACTTTTGGTTGAATTGATTCTGAGCCCAAGGCGCTCCAGGTGACTGAGGAGCAGAGCTATTGCCCTTCCAACCAGGCTTATACTAGCCAGTTGTTGAGATAATTCTGTCTCAGTGACAAGAGAGCCATGACCATACACTTCGTAAAAGTGTGTGGAGCCAGGGACAGTCCGAATTGAAGGGCTGTATACTTGGAAGTTCTCGACTCAGCACAGATACGGGCCTGCTCATGCCACAATGCTCACTGAGAATTCAGCGTTCAAAGTAGAGGCTTTTCAGCCGCATCTTCTGTGGTACCACTGGGCCTGCTCCATAAACGCTGAATTCCCTGAAAGCCCGTGTCCCATCCCGTGCTTGGCATAAGGGACGGTGACCCATTGCTGTGTTAGAGCCATGGCCCCTTGGAAGGCCCCATGCCTGTACCAAGCGGATGTCCAACTGGGACTGACCTCCAGAAGAAAGGTAGTCATGACAGATGCCTACAACTCAGGTTGGGGGGCACTGTGCGATGACAGACTGGTGTTTGGATCCTGGTCCAGCCTGGAGCAGCTCCTGCATGTCAACTGCCTGGAAAGGATGGTGGTTTTTCTGGCCCTCAAAACCTTCCTTCCAGCCTTAAAAGGGCACCATATCCTCCTCTGTTCGGACAACATGAATATGGTAGCCTTTATAATTCACCAGGGCAGTCTCAGGCCATGGTCCCTCTACAGAATGGTGAGGTGCCGCCTCTTGTGAGCACACTGAAGGGAGCAGTCCTTAAAAGCAGTGCACATGCAGGGCAAATTGAACCAAGGAGTGCACATGTGGTCCTGGGTCAGTGAATCTCCTCTACACGGTTCAGATGATTTGGGAGATCTTCGGGAAGGCAGAGGTAGACTCTCATTGCACAACATTTTTCTCAAATGAACAAGATGCACTGGCCCACGAATGGACCAGTGCTCGCCTGTATGCCTTTTTCATGATCACTCTGCTCCCTCAGGTCATCAGACAAATTAGGTAGGTCAGGTGCTCAGTCCTTCTAGTGGCACCATTCTGGTTCCCTGAGTGGGTACAGTTGTCATTGGCAGCTCCTTGGAAGATCCTACTGAGGAAGGACTTTCTCTCCCAAGGGAGAGGATCACTATTGCACCTCCAACCCGAGTTGTGGAGCCTTCATCTCTCACCCCTCGATGGGAGCTTTTGCAGCTCCCAGTGAGGGTAGCCAACACTGTTTCAGAAGCTATAGCTCCATCTGCAAGACGCCTCTATGCCGTCAAATGGTCTGTATTTTCTGACTGGTGCACAGTTGAGGATGAAGACCAATCCTCCTGTGATGTATTGTCCATTATGTGCTCAAAGTATACGTGGCAGCCATTGCAGCGAATCACACTCTTTTGGCAGCCAGTCTGTAGGTATGCGCATGGCTTAGTCATTAAGCTCTTGAGAGAAGCCAGGAGACTGAACCCACCTCACCCTCATGCCATCCTGACCTGAGATCTGTCCGCACTCCTTAGGGCCTCTCCCTAGCATGGCGCTTTTGGACATCATTCCCTAAGCGTGATTCACACAATGCTTGTTCTCGTTATCTCAGGGAACCAAGGTTTGCAATAAGTAGTATAAATAGCAGAAAATCCTGCTATTTTAACAGTGTAAATACAATAATTATTTTCACTTTGTGTAAATAGCATCTAACTAACATTAATTAATGCTGTAGAAGTATTGTTCATTCTTAGTTCGAGTTAACTAAAGTAGTTAACTAATGAAACCTTATTGTAAAGTGTTTCCAAAATATTGTTCAAATTGTTACTGCCTTTAGTTATTTTGGAATAAATGTAAAAATGCATAAAAACACTATGAAATGTATAATTAGAATTTAAATTATTAAATAAAATAAAAAATAATGTTAATAAAATACAAAATAGAATTGTATTTGTTCTGTCTTTTTCATGTAATTTTTATTTAACCAAGAAAATGTGACAACATTAAGTGTAACAGGGACATTAATTTATATATATATATATATATATATATATATATATATATCACACCATATACATAGTTTGTAATAAGAATAGCCAGTTCTTTGAAACATGACATCTTGTTATATTTTCTCACAGTTCTGGGAAACTAAAAAAAGAAGCACTATAAAATTGCATTCTCTTTCTGCTGTTCCTGAAATTTACTTGCCTCTTATAACCAACAACTATATTTATTTCTATCCATATAGGGTAATGTGTAACTTCTGAATACTTTGATTGGATGTCTGAGACATCTGGGCTGATATTGTTTGTATAAATATGAACCATCTTCCTTAATAAAGTTGAGAATGCTTTGGTAGTGCACCGACTCTCTGTATCTGCTCATTTATTCTTCCAGGCCTGCACTGCAACAGAACACACTGGGGTTTGTGATAAAATAATAAATAACTGATAATCTAACAGGCAAAAGGAAGTTAAGACTCTCAGAAGAGTATATAGCTCCCAGCTCTGTCTGATCCAGAACGGTTTCTCAGAAGGCTCTCAACATGTACCTGTTGGTGGTGGTCGTCTCTCTTCTGCTGAGCTCTGTTCCCGCTCAGAGTCGTCCTACTGAGGTGAGAACAGACAATAATATCTGAAATGAAAAATTATGTACATTTGTACATATTATGTACACAATGTACATGTGTTTAAAATTCATAAACAGGATTTATTCGAAAAGATCTCTGGGAAGACTGGTAAGATGCACAGAAAGAAAAATAAAAGCTAACTTGTAATTTTTATAGTGTTTTATTAATAATTTATTGATTCATGTCTCAGGTAACATCACTAAGAAAGATGACATGCCAGTGTCAACTATAATCCAGTCCAACAAACATGCAGGTAAGAGTATGAAAGCTATATGATTTGATAATATAGGCACATCTTTTGTGTAGCAGTTGATGGCAAATTCCTCTTCATCCTATTCATTCAATTATATTATCAGTGTCAATAGACTGAATGATTTTGTGCATTATACTGTGTACCACACAGGACAGCGAGTGGATGGGCCCTTGATCACATTTGGAGACATCGCCGTATCAACAGGGTTCAAGAATGCAGATCCGTGCACAGCTCGTGAATGCAAATGGGAGAGAAGCACAGATGGATTAGTCTATGTGCCCTGCGTGATCTCCAACCAGTACTGTAAGTGACAAAGATCACTACTTTTGATATCTCGTCAGTGTCACATGATCTTATTAATAGTGTACCCCTACCACAGCTCCAGATGAACTAAAAGTGATTGAAAGAGGCTTGCGGTCATTTGTGGATGTTTCCTGCATTCGATTTGTACCACATGAAGGGCAGAGGCACTTTCTCTACATAAAGTCTCATTCTGGGTAAATCTCCTGATTTATGGCTCCTTTCTAACCCATTTCTGTTTATATAGTAAATGTGCTTTCCCAAAACATAAATATTCAACCTGATTGCTGATGTGTTATGTGTGATCCACAGTTGCTATTCATATTTGGGGCGCCAAGGTGGAGGACAGGTTGTTTCTTTCGAGCGTCCTGGGTGTGTCTATCACCGTACTGTTCAACACGAGCTCCTTCATGCTCTCGGGTTCCATCATGAACAGAACCGCAGCGACCGCGACAAACACATCAAAATCCTTTTTGAGAACATCAAACCTGGTATTTTTCTTTAGAACTCTTCTGAGAAATTGAAACAACAAGAACAAAAAATATTGATTTTATGTTTTAAATCAAACAAAATGGATAAAAACATGGCATGTTACATTTAATCACATCAGTTGTAGTCTAGATTAAATTTCACAGTGTAATTACCACGTTTACATTTATAGTCTTTAATATTCACTGTAACAGCACAGTGGCACAATTTCATGAGAAGAGAAACCAATAATCGGGCAACCCCCTATGACTACAAATCTGTGATGCACTATTCAAGGTAAGTGTTCTTGTAGTTCTGTACAAAACAGTTTTTTTTTTCATCAGAGTTTACTGTTGTTTCTTTATGTGTGTTGTTTTAGGAAAGCTTTCTCCAGGAACAACGAGCCAACCATGATTCCCATTCCTGATGGGAATGTTGTGATTGGTGAAGCTCGAAGTATGAGCCGCAATGACATCCTGTGGATTAACAGACTCTACTGCCGTACGTTAAATCTTTACTGACACTTGCATTTGTGATTCTCTGCTGAGATCACCACCTCAGACCACCATGAATTTACACACAGTTCCAGGGTGTTTTATGCTGGTTAGCAGATGGGCCGCCATACCCATGCTGTTCACTAGCAACACTTGGTCTGAATGGTCTTTATTTTACTCCTGCAGGCTAAACTAGTGAACAAGTCTGGTGGTCTCTGCAGTGGGATTTATTTTTAACTCTTAAAATAACTCTTTATAACAAAGTCTTGACTTTCTTTTCATGTTCATTGCTATTTTTTTCCTCAGGTTGAAGTGCTGCCAGACTGTATGAAGGATGTGTTTGATGACAGTATTCATCTTCATTTCAATCATTCTTTTTTAAACTTTCCTTTTTTGCACATCACAGTGTTAAATTATTTGACTTATTCTATCTTTTTTATTCAGACATCCTTGAAATCCGACACCTCTCAGTAGCCTACATAAACCGTAAAGATAATACTATGTTCCAGTATTAGAAGTTTGTGACAAATCAACAAAAGTTGCAAATAGTGTGAACTCAAAAAGCTCTTTAAAACGAGATGTTGCTTAAAAAAAATAAAACTCCTATGATTGATGGCTTTTGTGAGAGAATTGTTGTTGTTGTTTTTTAACCAATTTATGTTTATAAAAGCTTTTCTCTTTCTCGTTCTTGGCTTTTGGTAATTCTTTTGCATTAGTAAAACTGGTGAATGCCATCGACATTATGTGCCCTTGTCTTTATATTAATATCATGTAGTTCATGCATAAGTAAGAACCAAGCACTTAATCCATAGTACTGTATGTACATCAATAAAACGATGATACAATAACCGTAATACAGTATGTTCTCAATACAAAGAGCAATATCACACTTTCTAAAAAATAGCAGCAGCAACTTTATATGACATGAAAAACCTTAATGAAAATTTTCAACAGCATACATGATCATGTAATTATTCTATAGGAAATTCACACTTCTAAATAATCTATATAACCTAATTCATTCACTGGTCACACAAATTCACATTATTTCCTTATCTAACCAGAGAAACACAGATTATAACATGAATAAATAAAATCCAATAAAATTAACCACAAACTATCCAAATCAAAATGTTTGCATGGCTTTTACAGGGATGTTAAAGGCACAAATATTGTATATTTTGTGTAGTTTTTAAAAGGCTTTATACACACACACACACACACACTTCCATATTTGTGTATCACACAGTGCACAAAATAAATATCACATACAGTAAAAGCATTCATCAGACCAGATGACCCTTCCTCATCCCAGGTGAAAAAGACGTAGTATTAAATGTATTAAAAATATACTTGAAATTCAAGTAGTATGTTTATAATACATTTGTATTCCCAACATGCTTATTTGAAGTGCAATAAAAATATATTGAATTGCATTTTAATATATTTCTAAAAAGTATACTAGAAGTACTTTTGTATTAAATATATGCTTAGTTATACTTCTAAGAAATATGCTAAACAGAAGCATACTTTTAATGTATTTATAAAAATTATACTAGAAATGCTTTGGTAATAAATATATGCTTAGTTACACTTTTAAGGAATATGCTAAACACAAGCACACTATTAGTATATTTCTAAAAAGTATAGTAGAAATACTATGTTAATAAATATATTTTTATAAAAACTTGCGTTTACATTCAAACAACAGACTGACTAAACCTGATTGGTTCCAGAGTCATTGAACGGCTCTGATTGGTTCGTATGATAATGAGCTCACCCCAGAGAGCTTCTATATCAAATATGATGTGCGTATAGATCTTTTGAAGATGAACGAAAGTCTTAGATGGTTTGGAGCATCTTAAGGGTGAGTGATGACAGAATTCAAATTGTTTTGGGGGAACTATGAAATTAATGAGAAAATATAGCGGTATGTTCTTATTTTTAGCAGCTTCTGCAAGCGTGTATGGCGTCTGGCTTTTGGAACCTCACTGTGACTTCAGGTAAGATTTAATTAACGTTATTTGTCTGTGCCAGTCGTGTTTTTGACACATGCATTGGCAGAAAAAAATAAATAAAATAAAATTAGTCATTATAACATGTACAACATTAACATTATTTTATTTGCAAAATGAAGTTGTGTATTTATTTATTTCTGATTTCCTGAACAATTTGGCTTCATTGTTATGAGGTTAATGATCTTTGAAAAACCATGATTATGAACATACTGTACAATTTCTTTGTCTTGAGCTGATTAGCCAACTGTGGTAGTGTTCGTTGATTGGTGTTTATATTTGTTCAAGCTTGACAACCTTATCGC
>NW_015538006.1:199285-199776 GCF_001515605.1 Sinocyclocheilus anshuiensis
ATGCTTGCTTATGTAAAAATCTGTTATTTAATTTTTTTTTTGTTTTTTTTTTTTTTTAAAGCTGCAAGGCTCTGGTGCAAAATATTGTATGCCAGGAGTCAGGACGACTAGGCTGTGCCCAGGTTTCCGGAACCTGCGACGACGCTCAGCTCCATCAGCCCTCCATCGGATCCACCAGCTCTGTCTCCATCGGTCGGCCCCCAGATGTTGGCAGCCACACCATCTACACCATCTATCCTCGCTCCCTCGATTCCGCCGTGTGTTGTCAGCACTGGGATGCTCTGGGTCTGTGCCATGTGCCAAACACCATCTAAGCTGCCAGGGCATCATCATCATCCTCCCATCACCATCCCTTCGCCACTTCCTGCCATCATCCCGCACTTTTGACTCTCACCATCCCTACGCCATCTCCTTGTCCACCTCCAAAACCCCCTCCATCCCTCCCTATTCTGTTGCTTGAACTTTATCATCTTCAGTCTTTGAAAAACAAA
>NW_015538006.1:199977-200980 GCF_001515605.1 Sinocyclocheilus anshuiensis
GTGTGTGTGTGAAATATTAACATTTGTTGTTTTTCAGATCAGCTGCTATAGAAGACAAACTGAAATCTGAGTGCAGAGACAAGCAAAGTAATAGTAAGTATATTTTCATGTTGTATCACCTCTGTTATAGAGATTTTTGAATCAGGCCTAATGGAGGGTGATTTGGTCAATCTTGGAAGAAAAACGTTAGCAATGTGTCCATTTCAGCTGTCTATTTATGCTTGCTTTCAGTCATTCATGTAAAAATCTGTTATTTAATTTTGTTTCTGTTTTGTTTTTTTCTAAAGCTGCAAGGCTCTGGTGCAAAATATTGTATGCCAGGAGTCAGGACGACTAGGCTGTGCCCAGGTCTCCGGAACCTGCGACGACGCTCAGCTCCATCAGCCCTCCATCTGCGCCTTCGGATCCACCAGCTCTGTCTCCATCGGTCGGCCCCAAGATGTTGGCAGCCACACCATCTACATCTTGGCTCCTCACTCCCTCGATTCCGCCGTGTGCTGTCAGCACTGGGTTGCTCTGGGTCTGTGCCATGTGCCAAACACCATCTAAGCTGCCAGGGCATCATCGTCATCCTCCCATCACCATCCAGTCGCCACATCCTGCCATAGGGCTGGACGATATGGCCAAAATTGATATCACGATATATATCTTAATTTCGGTCGATACGATATAATTCCGATATCGATATGAACACTATTTATCTGAAATAGAACTTGACATGTTTGTGATATTCACCTGGTAATACACTATAAAATGCTACAAATGATTTCTATTTCAAATAAAAGCTGTTTTTTTTTTTTTACTTTCTATTCATCAAAGAATCCTAAAAATAAAATGTATCACAGTTTCCACAGAAATATGAAGCAGCACAACTGTTTTCATTGATAATAATCAGAAATGTTTCGTGAGCAGCAAATCAGCATATAGCATATTAGACTGAAGAATCATGTGTCACTGAAGACTGGAGTAATGATGCTGAAAATTTACCTATGTATGATGTATG
>NW_015538006.1:201027-201403 GCF_001515605.1 Sinocyclocheilus anshuiensis
AAAAATATTTCAACATTTTACTGTTTTTGCTGTACTTTGGATCAAATAAATGCAGCCTTGGTGAGCAGAAGAGAATTATAAAAAAAAATAAAAATACAACAACATTAAAAATCTTACTGTTCAAAAACTTTTGACCGGTAGTGTAGGCTGATTATTCTTATAATTCTTATAGAATGTGCTTCAGCCAGAAAAAAGGGTATGAAAAGTGCTCCGAGTCGCTGCAGAAAACAAAGAAAACAAAAAACAACAAAAACTGGAAATGTTGCTGGAGACGGGCTTATTTAATATGCAAACTCATTCTCTGCCAGCAGGAGGCGCTTTTAGAGTGATAAAACTAGCAGTTTCTCCAGTAATGGCTGTAATCAAAGCAGCTCCG
>NW_015538006.1:202979-213691 GCF_001515605.1 Sinocyclocheilus anshuiensis
GTGTGTGTATATACTGAAAAAAGCAGCTTTATAATATACTAGTAGTCTAATGCTAATGCATTTCCAATGAGCTGAAATACAATTGAAATGTACTTGAAGTACATTAAAACGATGCTTCAAATATACTCTAACTGTAGTTCATGAAGTATTAAAAGGACATTTTAAATGTATTTTAAGAAATACACTTAAATTGCACTAAATATACTTAAAGTGGTTCCAATTTAACAATTTCAATATGTTAAATATATTACAAATAGATTAAAATCAAACTTAAACATATCTTGAAATACACTTAATATACTTAAAGTTGTTTCAAAATAATACATTTAATATGCACTTAGTATAGTATAATTTAAATATAGTAAGTATGTCTGAAAAAGCACAATTTAAATATATTTCTTTTTCACCTGGGATGACATTGCGTATATTTGATGGGGTGGAAGCATTGCTTAGCACACACATATGAAAGAAAAATGATTTTGTGGAAGACAGATATAGATATATAGGAAATGACAAAATGTTGAGAAATTAATGTTTAAATGACTCTATCAAACATATGTACCTTTTTGAATGTAAAAAGTAACAGGTGCAAATGAGGAGAAGGCACAGAAATCAGTTGACTGCAATAAATGCTATCAATTGGGTAGAAAATGACTGGGTCATTTTCATTCAACTGTCCCTAATGTAACAGATTAAAAATGAATAAACAATTGTCAATGTATTGTGAACAAACAACTAAAATAATTTGAAATTGATTGATAAATCGTGTTTGAACACAGCAGAAAGTATGATATATGATAGCACTTATTCCTAATGACTTTCATACAGCAGAACAGTACAGTAAATTCAATGCCTGTCATTAAATTAATATGAAAACAACATTAATTTGGTTCTGTCTTACTAGCACATCTCCAGCTATGCAGGGGTATGTAGCGAGGTACGCAATAGGATTCTCTAGATATCTGAGCTACAACACCTAAACGAATGGATGATTAAATTCAAGAAAGAAATTTAATAGGAGATTTAACACAAGTAAGAATGACAGGATACTTAATGAAGTAAACACTCTTACTGTTTCTGATTCATCTGCATGTGAAGGTACCATACTGTGACAGGGAAATTCACACCTGTTCTTGATTGAAGATTGAAGGTTACACAAGACTGAACTCACTGACTAAAGAAGAAAAAAACACTTGCATGTTTATCATGTTTTTTGCTATTCATACCAGCAAGTACTGTTCTGAGCATTCCCCACCTCTGAACATGTGGCCACAGAAAAATTGCTGTGGTCACAATTTTAAGAAAATGTCAAGTACTTTTATATTATTGTATTTGCACAACATAGATTTGAGCTGATAACTACATACTTAAGTTTAAGTACAGATTTATAAAAACAAAAAAAAGAAAAGAAAAAAGAAGGCAACAGCCAAAACGAAAAAGCAATAGTTCACAGCTGTTGGTAGTTTTGTTTGCAGCTATGATTTTTATGGTATAGATTCAGTGCACAGTCAGGTGAATGTGAATTGAACAGCTTATTCTTTACCCTCTCAGACTCTTCTAAATCTAACCTCTGTGTCCAGAGCTGCATCACTAAAGGGAACTACAACAGCATTCAGTCCTGTGGGTACACAAAAGAATCGTACACAAAACCAGTTCCTACAAATTTGATACTCACTGAATACAAGTAAAATAAATAAATTAACAATAATAATAATAAAAATAATAATAATATAGATGCCTAAATCTAATGTATGGCAAACAGTTTTCTATATGGTGGACACAATACAAAATTATAACATATCTTCATGGTAGTTGTTATGGTTTTGTATTAAATTGTTGATCAGCTTTTAAAATAAAAAATACAATATAAATTACATATGAAAAATATATTGTTTTAAGAAGGGAAAAAACAAAAATAACCGATACGTTCTGATGCTTTTATCAGAGTTGTTAATGACACGTGTTCCAGTGAAGGGAATTTAACACCTGTTCTTTTTCAAACAAGGTTAAACAATCTCATCTCTTTTGCCCATATTTGTAAAGAACATTGTGATATAAACTCGCACCAGGGTATAAAACGTGTTGCTCTATGAATCTTGAGAGATTGAGGTGAGAATATTGGTATGTTTGAGGTGTCTATTTCAGCTGATTGCCATTCATGCGGTTGCTAGATTGTAGGAAATGAGGAAAGGATCATATATTTACTGAAAACTTAAATAAGTTGTGTACCATTTGATCAAGTTATGGCTATGTATTTGATTTCAGACCTTGGTTTCATATGAAATTACTGTATTTACAGTATCTGTAAATTCTGTCTCACCAAACTGCTGTGCCCTGGTTCTTTCTGCAGGTCTTTGGCTGCCATGTTTGTGACCAAGGTTACTTTTGGCCTGTTGGCCTTCATGCTGGTTTTCTCAGCTGAGGGGAAGGTAAAACATATTTTCATATATGCACATACAGTATATGTATATCACCTGTTTGCATATGATGCATGCAATTTCTTTATACAATAACTCATGTAATATTGCAGAATGTAATATGATAGCAGTGACGTCATTTAATGTTTCAATGTTTCTCTTCCATGTCTATTTTGTGTGTGGTGTTCTGGCATAACTCACATGCAGCCTGGTAAGTCAAATACTCCAGCAGGCTGACAGTTTCTACATGATGAACTGATTGAAGTACTAGTTCATTAGTGAATCTGTTGATGTGTTTTTATTATAGTTGTTGAGGACAAGTCTGCTCAGCTGTCTGTGTCTGAACTGCTGCACAGAGCCAACAGAGGCATCAGTATGTACTCACCAATACACATCATTATGCTGCAACTGTTCTTTACTAAACGGTCCCAAATGAACTGTTTATGTGTTAGTTCCTGAACCTGATGAGCCCAAGCTAATGGATGACATTGCTGTGAATGAGAGAAATGCTGATCCCTGCACCTCCTATGGCTGCCTCTGGCCCAAATACAGCGACGGCAAGATTTATGTGCCTTATGTCATCGCCAACCACTACTGTAAGTCACTAGTGTTATGATTTATGTTTTTACTTCTTACATAAAAAGGTAAAAGTAGGTCAAATTCTGTATCCTTGCTGAAGTAAATACCTTGTGCATCCTGCTGAGATGTTAATTAAAAGATGAACCTTTCCATAGCAAGCTCTGACCTTTGGCCTTTCAGCCTCCCGTGAGCTGGAGATCATCCAACGTGGTCTGGACTCTTTCTCCTACAGCACCTGCATCCGCTTCTTCCCCCGCAGCAATGAGAGAGACTATATCAGCATTGAATCTCGCAGTGGGTACATAACGCAACCAAAATCAAAATCAGAAAAACATCACAAACCAACACAGAATCATTTTCAAGACAATGTAAAAAAATACCGAAGTAAAAGTTAAGGTTGAGACTACAAACAAATACATTTAGAAAAAGAATCAGAGGAAGAAGCTGATTTCCATCAGAATGAAAACTACATTCCAAATGTAACTTGTGATGAAAAGTGCATCAAGATGATGAAGAGATAAAGGTAATATTCAGAGATGGGTCAAAAATGTATATTTTATGGATCTCTGTCTTACAGATGCTACTCGTACGTTGGTCGTCAGGGTTATGCCCAGACTGTGTCTCTGGCCCGTAATGGCTGCCTTTACCACAGCACTGTGCAGCATGAGCTTCTCCACGCTCTTGGCTTCAACCATGAACAGACTCGTAGCGACCGTGACAATCACATCCAAGTCATCTGGGAGAACATCATTGATGGTACATTGTTAATAACATATTCATTTCTGAAGAATACATGTAGCAATTAGTTCAGTACTGTATTGCACATCTACTAGACTAAATGTTTTGTTTGTTTATCAGACATGAAGTACAACTTCAACAAAATCGACACTCTAAACCAGGGAACTCCCTATGACTACGGCTCTGTGATGCAGTATGAGAGGTGAGGGAGCTTCCAGTATAAGGAGATGCCGTTTCTCTGGTGTAACACTGTCATCTAACTGCATCTGTCACTCGCTCTGTCAGATACGCCTTCTCCAAGAATGGCCTCCCCACTATGGTTCCCATTCCTGACAATAATGCTGCGCTGGGCACATCTACCGAGATGAGCCAGAATGACATCATCAGAATCAACAGGCTCTACCAGTGCTGTGAGTGTAACGACACACACATACATTTTTCTCCTCCTTGTTCCAGAACTCATACTTACAAAAGAACTACAAAAAACACATTACATTTGGTGGAAAGTTGTTGAACATAGCACATTAAAATGTTATATATGTAAACTGTTACATATATGGTTTTCTCATTCATAGGAACAACAGAATGTTTCTTCAGCACCCAGACATGCCGCCTAAACTACAATGAAAGTTGACTCAAGTATCATGGATGGTGTTGACTTCTGTGCTTACTTGAATCGCCAATAAATTTTCAATCAGAGAGAACATAAAACCTTTTGTCAGTTGAATTTTCTCTGGCCTGACTGACTGTGTGACTTTTTTTTTCAGATAAAATTGATTATTCCTGATTTATTCATTATAAACCAGTGTGGATAATGCATTTGTGATGTCTTCGTTTGCTATTTTAAATATGACAATGTAAAGAAAACATGAATTTATAGTAATAGTTATCTTTTACTGACTTGATGTGGGAACAAATAGTTTCCAAAAGTTCAGTAGACCTACCATATTCCTAAACCTAAAACACTGAATTACACTGTTGGGTCACATTTGTTGAGAAATGTCTTGCTTACGTCATGTCTGTAAACACAGAAAGCGGGTAGTGCTGGTGTGTAAAATTTGAACAAACTGTTCTCATTCTCAACCCTTCCTGCCATCTGTGGAATCACCCACCATCAAAACAAAAAAAAACTCAAACTACTGCTGTTGCACCAAATATCTTGCTTTTCATATTCATACAAACAGCATGATTTCAAGAGTGATTTTGTTTGGAATACAACAGCTCAATAATCAATAAATTAATGTTGAGTAATTAACTGCATTACAAGTGCTTTTAAAAATATTAAAAGCAGTTGTAATTGTTGTAAAAGCAGTTGTAAAAATATTATGGCTGTGACTAGAGATATGGATTTAGGATAAACTGCACTTACAAAGTGTGGTGACAATTTAGAGAATTTCTGCTTTTATATTTTCCCAAATTAGATTTGAGTCAATAGCTACAATTGAACTGAACATGTATATTGCAACAGCCAAAAAACTAAAAAAAACTATTAGTCTTGGCATTTTATCATCTGATGTTTAAAAAACAAATAAAGTATTTATACAGTATTTTGTTAATTGCTCAGTTCATCATGAAGGACATACATTTATTTGTTGCACTGTGATCAAATTTTGAATGTTGTGGTTCAGTATAAACAAAATAAAACCACGAGAAACATTTTATTGTATCTAATGCAGTTTTAATATACATAAACCTGAAGACCTGGTGGTGCTGTTGATCAAAACAAAACCTGTAATACCAGACATGACTCAAGTCTTAATCTTATCACTTGAGATCTGACTCTTCTTTAAAAGCTAAGAGCAGAGATTGCTGAGAACACAGACACACTGCAGTATATCACTGATGTATGCTCGCATTCAGCGCTCACAACAAGGAGTAGGCCAGACTCTGCCCTATAGCTTGAGAGGGGGCAGAACCTTTGGTTTGCTGCTAAGATTCTTGTTGCATTTTATAGCCAGTGAGTAAACCAATCATTAAATCCACAGCAACATCTGCCCTTTGCCCTTCCAGACTCCAATGAGCTGGAGATTCTAGTGTTTAGATTCTTCAAAATACAGCTCCTGTATCCATTTGGTGAGATGATTACAATGCATTCAGTCCTGCAGTTACATACAACAGCACAAGAAGATCAGCAAGAATCACAACATAAATATTTGTTGAAATAATGGAAGATTAGATTTATGAAGAAAAAAGAAAAGAAAATTCATAACAAATTATATAAATTAAGGTTTTAAAACCAGAGACAAAACAACTGAATTAATTTCCAATTTATGTATTAACTTACAACAAAATGATAGCAAATGAATGAATACTAACTTCATATTATATAATTATGCCCCAAGTGTTTACATGTTTATGCAAATAACACTGATATGTTGTAGATATAACTCATATAATGAAAGTAGCCTGCCTTATGCGTGTTGTTGAATGGTACATGCTGTTTAGTGGTTCATATCAAACATACAGTGCAAATGTTCTCACTCATAGGTTTGTGTGTGACGTGTTCCTATATGAAGCAACAGATGAGGGAATTTCACACCTGTTCTCTTTCAAACAACATGTCAGCATGTCTACTTCACTTCTGGCCATATCTGTAAAGATCGTATAGATACAGTCTAGGTATAAAACCTTCTTGTGGCTGTAGTGTTGCACTGGCTTTGGACATCTACGGTAAGAGAACTGGTATGCTTCCTTCTCTCTGTTCAAAGAAATCTATATTTTACCAAACTGTAACATTGTTTGAGCATTAGATGAAGAAAGGCACATGTTCATAATAATTCAATTCAATTCAAGTTTATTTGTATAGCGCTTTTCATGATACAAATCGTTGCAAAGCAACTATACAGAAAATTAAGTTTCTACAATATTTAGTAGTAGCTTATCAGTGGTGACTGTCAGTTAATGTACATATGGCAGAAATGTATGGAAAATCAATTAAAGATGTAATCAAACAGACGATGAACACTATTAACAGCAATTATTATATGATGCAATCAAACTTATACAGCATGTGATTATAAAGTAGATCAAAAATGTATTGTATCCCATTTTGTGTCCTCCTTATGGATCTGTAGTATTACTGTAACACATAGAATTAATCAAAGTTATGGAGACATATTATGATATGAGCCCTGTGATGGACTGGCCACGTCTTCAGGGTGTTTTTCCTGCCTTTGCCCAGTGACCATATACAGAACAAGAGGGTAGAAAATGGGTGGATATTATGATATGTTGATAAATATTAGTAAAAGAGCTGAAGTTGACCTTCATTTGAGGCATTCTGCCTAAACAGCT
Source organism: Sinocyclocheilus anshuiensis (assembly GCF_001515605.1). Classification (NCBI taxonomy): domain Eukaryota; kingdom Metazoa; phylum Chordata; class Actinopteri; order Cypriniformes; family Cyprinidae; genus Sinocyclocheilus; species Sinocyclocheilus anshuiensis. Next base: position 210,008 of record NW_015538006.1, read on the forward strand.
GTGCCCTGGTTCTTTCTGCAGGTCTTTGGACACCATGTTTGTGATCAAGGTGACTTTTGGCCTATTGGCCCAGCTCCTTGTCTTCTCTGTTAGAGCTGAGGAGATGGTAAGACACACACACACACACGCACACTTATATCAGTAGGTTGTAAATAATGCATGCAAAAACATTGCATTATGCATGCACCTCTCTGATACTAATAATTGTTATAATTAAGAATGTAAATTTATGAGTTTGACTTGAGGTAATGTTTCTCTTCCATGTCTATTTTGTGTGTGGTGTTCTGGCATAACTCACATGCAGCCTGGTAAGTCAAATACTCCAGCAGGCTGACAGTTTCTACATGATGAACTGATTGAAGTACTAGTTCATTAGTGAATCTGTTGATGTGTTTTTATTATAGTTGTTGAGGACAAGTCTGCTCAGCTGTCTGTGTCTGAACTGCTGCACAGAGCCAACAGAGGCATCAGTATGTACTCACCAATACACATCATTATGCTGCAACTGTTCTTTACTAAACGGTCCCAAATGAACTGTTTATGTGTTAGTTCCTGAACCTGATGAGCCCAAGCTAATGGATGACATTGCTGTGAATGAGAGAAATGCTGATCCCTGCACCTCCTTTGGCTGCCTCTGGCCCAAATACAGTGACGGCAAGATTTATGTGCCTTATGTCATCGCCAACCACTACTGTAAGTCACTAGTGTTATGATTTATGTTTTCATTCAGAGCCCAAAGAGAATAAAAAACAGGACAGACTCTCTAATGTTCCTGATTTTAGGGCAGAGCCTTACGATTAAGTCTTATAATCAGTGCGAATGCATGTTAATGCGAAATAAAAAAAAGTTAAAATTTCCATAGCAAGCTCTGACCTTTGCCCTTTCAGCCTCCCGTGAGCTGGAGATCATCAAGCGTGGCCTGGACTCCTTCTCCTACAGCACCTGCATCCGCTTCTTCCCCCGCAGCAATGAGAGAGACTATATCAGCATTGAATCTCGCAGTGGGTATGTAACAGAGACATACTGAATGAACATTTCACATTATTGGCAAGATAAGAATGACAGGTAGAAGCCTCAGAATGAGAATTACGCTTAAATTTTAGAATGATGACAATGAAAAGGATACGTATCTATGATCAAGAGATGGATTTTATTGTCTTACAGATGCTACTCGTACGTTGGTCGTCAGGGTTATGCCCAGACTGTGTCTCTGGCCCGTAATGGATGCCTTTACCACAGCACTGTGCAGCATGAGCTTCTCCACGCTCTTGGCTTCAACCATGAACAGACTCGTAGCGACCGTGACAATCACATCCAAGTCATCTGGGAGAACATCGCTGATGGTACATTGTTAATAACAAACTCATTTCTGAAGAATACATGTAGCAATTAGTTCAGTACTGTATTGCACATCTACTAGACTAAATGTTTTGTTTGTTTATCAGACATGAAGTACAACTTCAACAAAATCGACACTCTAAACCAGGGAACTCCCTATGACTACGGCTCTGTGATGCAGTATGAGAGGTGAGGGAGCTTCCAGTATAAGGAGATGCCGTTTCTCTGGTGTAACACTGTCATCTAACTGCATCTGTCACTCGCTCTGTCAGATACGCCTTCTCCAAGAATGGCCTCCCCACTATGGTTCCCATTCCTGACAATAATGCTGCGCTGGGCACATCTACCGAGATGAGCCAGAATGACATCATCAGAATCAACAGGCTCTACCAGTGCTGTGAGTGACACACTACTGTCTAGAAACCGAACCACCACTGTTTAGTGCTGGATGAATAAATGAGTGATTGCATACATTTTCACTGCATTCTAGCAAATCTGTGATGATATACTACACAAAAAATATTTTTACTAATGTACATATTACCTTCATGAGTATTTATGAATGCTTTTTTTACTTTTAGCACAAAAATAAGTAAGGGGAACTTTAAATTGACCTTTGGTGATTTCCCTACCCTTTAGGAGCAGTGAAAATGCATTTAGCACCCAGACTTGCAGTGCAGAAGAAACAATTCACTGAAGATCCAAAGTCTCGTGGATGTTGTTGACTACTGTGCTGAACCAGCATCATTCTATCAGATGTGTTAAGCAAAATAATACACCAATAAATTTTCAAATCAAAAGAATGAGTGAATTTCTGTGAAGAAATGCATCATTCACATTTTTTTAAATAGTAAAGTATATCTAATAATAAATGTAATCATTTAAATTTAATATAAATTTAATTTAATAATAACACACACACAAATTCTTCCACATGGTTCTAAAGAGGCTAAATGATCCTGACTCAAGATCAGTGATAATGATAATTAATGATTGATTTGATGTGGGATGTTTGCTTACAGAATGCAAGATTTTACAGCAGAGACATACAGAGTTTCATGAAGTAGTTAAAAAAAATCGCAGAATTATCTTATTGCACAATGCATCAATTTGTACAAAAGGGGACATCTTTGTAGTCTTACCTTTTTTTTATTAGATTATGATTTTTAGGATTCTTATATTGAACTTTGACATACTATGCATTAAATAATATTTTTATGGCCATGAATAAAGACAGCAGCAAAAAACAAATGTGAATTTTATTTAGATATATTTCACTTACAAATCATTACAGTAAAATATCAGTAATAAATCTGTTAGGTTTATATGTAATAAAGTTTCTTCACTCATCACAACTAATGGTTTAATGACCCAACTCTTCCATAAACATAGCAGAAAAAATCCAGCACAATGCTGGATATAATATCAGAGACTGTAAAACTGAACTGCACAGAACAATGTAAAGGCATAAAAACATTTAATTAAACTCCTAATATGAACTATAAAACACATTCACCCATAATTCCTTAATTCCTGTTCAACGCCCCTCCCACACCTTTCAAAACTCACTAGTTGACATTTGTATTCTCCTGTCAGTGTTTTTCAATAATTACATGAACAGAGACAAAGAACAATACCATTTGATACTGGCTGTTTTAACAGAGGTCATCTGCTATTCAATCGCTTCAGTCGACGTGTACGTAGCGGAGAGATGGAGAATTCACCTCAGCTAAGCTTTTCTAGTAGCTATCACTCAGCTTCAGCTGCACATTTTCCGTTTCTCGTTTAATGCGGAAACAATGTAAGTGTTAAACACTATATAGATGACTGAGCAATGTTCAACCTTGTAGTTATAACACAAATATTGACTGATTGTAACATAAAGGTGCTGCAAACACATACCATCTCTGTATAAGTATAGTGTTCATGTTAAAATTGAGATTTCACTGTTGTTGGGGTCCTCTGCATTTAACTTAACTTAAAACTAAAGTTGAGATAAAATACATGCAACATTATGGCTTTGAACAGAATAGGCCTACGATATTGCTATACGGAAACAAAGAGACTACAATGGAATCACTGATAGGACAAGCCACATTGCTTTTCATGCCTGTGAGATTTAATATTTTATATTGCTGAATAACTACAGATGTAAATCATGTCTTAATATGATAAAATCGATCTTGGCACAATTTAACGGCTGTTATGCTGTTTGTTTTTGCCAGACCGATATAGAAGAATCCACATTTTCTGCACTGATTGTGTCAAAAAATCTGTGGAATTCTACAGAATTTATTTAAACATAGTAAATATATATATATATATATATATATATATATATATATA
>NW_015538006.1:213701-226280 GCF_001515605.1 Sinocyclocheilus anshuiensis
ATATATATATATATATATATATATATATATATATATACTGTATGTTGAGAGCACTACACACTTGGTGATAGCTGAAAGTATAATCAAATTTGCTAGCTAAAATATATTAAGGGGTAATGCATTGCTGGTAATATGGGCTTTTAATCAAAGCTGGCTGTCTATATAGTAGATAGGCAAACTTTCTTTTGCTACATGATGAAAAAACGGAGCAAAGTGAATTAAAATGATGCATTCCTGTCAAATAAACAGATCTGGGTGCAGATAAATCTGTGGGCATGGATTCCATGTGGGCCTAGTACAGTATTGCGTTCTTTAAAACATTAATGTTCTTTACAAAATTGTTTACTGTGTATTGTATTCTAGCTGTGATTTATATTCTTTAGTCATCACTTTAATATGACCACAATATAACTGATCTATGCTGCCCTCACAGCCTCAACTAGAGATCATCCAGCGGGATCTGGGATCTTTTGCTTCCATATCCTGTATCCATATCTTCAAACCCTGCACCACTAAAAGAGAAGACATCAGCTTTGAGTCCCACAGCTCTATACATCATGAGCCGCTTTTGGTTTCTATCGTGAGCTAACCAACAGACAACTGTATCTGTGTCACCTGGAAGAGCATCATAGAAGGTACATGTTCATACCACAAACTACTCAAGCTATTGTTTCTTTTAATATATATGGGGGTTTTGTAGTAATAGATTTCATTGGCAAGCATTTCTAAAGCATTATTTTATTTCGTAAATCACCAACTTAAATTATTTCTATATATTCAGACAAGACAGTAAATTGAACAATTGTTGTGTGATGTGAAATTTGAAAGTGAGTGAGCTATCTGGATTTGCTCTTTCCACCAGAGAGCATTTGACATTTATTAACCATTATTACCTCCATTTTCTTGTGTTTATAAAAAAAAACCTTACTGACACTGATGCCTGTCCTTTTGATGACACCCTGTGGATTGGTTTGCCATTTTCATGTAGTCAACAAAAATATGCTCCAATACAAGTTCTCATATTCAAAATAATGAGTGATCAGGTCACTACTTACAAAGCTTGTGAAAAATATTTTTTTGCAAAAACAAAAAAAAGAAAACTACACTTAAATCCACCATAGTATTTTGAGACATGTTTCGTTAAAATTCACACACCATCTGACACAGGGTTCTGTGTTTAGGTTGTGTTTGGATGGTGTTTCATCAAAAGAACACAAAACAGAAGAGACCTGTGTTTTACGCTGTGTAAATTGGCTTAGTTATGAAAAAAATGGAAGAAAATGACATTTTAAAAATACATCAAGGTCACTTAAGGGTCACCGTCACGGACTGCTGAATAAGGTGTATCAGTGTCTTGAGCAGAAACACTTTATGAGTAAACATGGAAAGAAGATAACAAATATATATAATATAATTCATATATTATATTATAATCATATTTTTCTTTGAAAGTTCAGGGTTTTTTTTCTTATTGTTTGAGTGCAGTAATGCTTTTTATTGTTTTGAAATTCGGAAAATGACATCACCGTTTTAGAATTCATGCATGTAAGAGAATGTTTATACGTGAGAAATGAGCGGCGTGATTTGACTGTAAGATGAGATTCCGTGTGTGGTGCGAAAAGAAGGTACAGTTCCCTCTCTCCTGGCAGAGGGTGTGAAACAAACGCACGCGGGGGATGCATGAGGTGGTATGTGGCAGACTGCTGGTCTCTTAGCAACAGCACACGTACAGGAGAGATGAGAGATGAATTCTCTCTTCAAAGTGATATATCTTGCATATACCGATATGATGATATCATCTTTAAAAAGAGATATAATTCTGATAGTAAAGAGGGATTTCCTTGTCTAAACTCAGATCACTCACAGCTGCTAAACAGCTGACCTAACCTAACCCCAATATTATGAGAACAGCAACTGTGAAATTTTAATCAAAGACAAAAGATACTCCATGTTTGAATGATATTGTGACACTAAACATTCTTGATCCCTGTGTAGTGATGTTGTAAAAAGGATAGTTCACACAAAAATTAAAATCCTGTCATCATTAGCTTGCCTTCATGTCATTGCAGTCCTGTATGACTTTCTTTCATCTGTGGAACATAAAAGAAGACATTTTGAAGAAAAACTGTTTTGGTTACCATTGACTTTCACTGTATGAAGACATTTCTCAAAATATCATCAGTTATGTTCCACAGAAGAAAAAAAGTCATACAGGTTTGGAATGACATGATGAGTAAACGATGACAGGATTTTTATTTTTGGGTGAACTAAAGAGTGTGCCAGTGAAAGGAACTCTTTAGTCTCTGGAATCATCCACTAGGCTGAATTGTTATTGTACACATTTCATTTTATAATGATAGAATAATTATTCTTCCTATTAATCAGCGTGGAAAGAAATTGAGAAACAGGATAATGTAGTTTTGATTTAATGCTTTGATTTGCAGATGAGTAATGATCAAATTACCCACAAAAATAGGTCAGACGATGAAATATGCGCACACAAAATTTCATGACCTATTTACTCGCACCTCCAGACAATTAAAGAACACTCACACACACACACACACCACACATTTTTCCATACAGAGAGCACATTCTCCCTTTTTCATTAGCTTCTCCTTAAATAGAGCAAATATCACAGAATATCATTCGTGGTTCTCAATTATCCTCTGCAGTGTCTTCAGCAGCTCCTCCTAGACATTAGTGTGTTCCAGTTCATCCAATACTGTCCCTCTTCCTCCCCCATCTGCTCCTCAGGAGGTGAGAATGGGTTTGAGAAGTCCCCCTGGGGACTGGATAAGCTACCTCCCTCTCTCTCTGATCTTTTGCGCTCGCTCGCTCTCCCTCTGTCTCTCACTTTGTGGCAGATGGCTGTTTTCAGTAAGAGCACCAGATCAAGACTCAAACAAATGCTCATAACAAAGCTAACTCCCTCTCTCTCTGATCTTTTGCGCTCGCTCGCTCTCCCTCTGTCTCTCACTTTGTGGCAGATGGCTGTTTTCAGTAAGAGCACCAGATCAAGACTCAAACAAATGCTCATAACAACCGTGAGTCCCCTAAGTCTCCTTCTCTATTCATTTCCATTTGACTAGGAAGCTGTTGATTCGATTTTTTGGAGGGCACTTTTTTTTTTAGTACTCCCCATGAACACATCAATGTGATTTCCTGGCCTAGTGGGAGGTGTGTCTTTGCTCTGATCTGTAACATCAGTAGTTCTGATTGTGAGATGTGAAGATACACATTTGTGTGAACAATTCAAATCACATTAAACATAATGCAAATAATCCATGTAATTTTGGAAACAGAAACAGTACCATACTACAGTATGAAAACTACGAGAAACCAAGGTCTTTTCATGACTTGTTTAGCAGTGTAACTCAAGTGTGATGCAGGGCCCACAGGGGTGCTGTTTGGGTGCCTGTGGAAAATTTGAGGAAAAAAAATATTTAACAAAGTTCTGAACTTAAATATGAATATGTTTAACAGTAATTAAAGGGATAGTTCACCTAAAAATGAAAGTTCGGTCATAATTTACTTACTGTCTACTAACTTGTTTCAGACCTGTATGAGTTTCTTTCTTCTGTAGAGCATAAAAGAAGATATTTTGAAGAATGTTTGTGGAAAAAATACTATGGAAGTCAATGGAGACCAGAAACTGTTTCTTCAAAATATCTTCAGCACTAGAAAGAAACTCATCCAGGTTTGGAACAACCTGATGGTTAGTAAATGATGACAAAATGGTTATTTTTTGGTGTGAATTATTCCTTTAAGCAATAAATATTTTACCTTGTTTACTGAACTTTATGATGTTGCTGTTTTATTTCTCTTTTTCACTTTCTATTCATAAAGCATTAGATTAATTCTATTGACAGCCCTAACAATAGCATATATATATATATATATATATATATATATACACAGTATATACTGTACATATATTTGCTTCATTTAGTTCTAAAGGTGTATGAATAATGTGTAAAATATTAATGTGTAATTATTGTACTCTGGTACATCAAAAAGAAAAACTTTGCTTTATTAAATGGTTAAAATTGATATATTCTCTACATTGAAAGTATTTTTTTTTTTATTCTGCAGCCTGCAACATGCATAGTTTGTTCGCAATTCCTTTAGTTAAAGATGTATAAATAGCCATAAATGACCAAAAATAAATAAATCACAAAAAGAACATTCCTCCTGAGTCCTGACAGACCAGGGAAATTTCACAGAAACCATACGACAAGACACAAACACTCAATAAGACACACAGTCACCCTGCTTGAAGTGACAAACTGACGAGGTGAGAAAGAAAGAGGGATCGGAGGGATGGAGATTGCGTGAGGTGAGAAATTTGGTGATCTGTAGATTAAGCCTGAGAACATACATCTATTTATTCTATCGCTTTATTGCTCGCTATCTCTGACGTTCCTTCTCTCTCTTTGAAGGAGTTATTTTGAGGAGATGGAGAGAAAATGAGCAGTGTCAGAGAGAGGATGGTGGGAAACTGGAGCTCAGGAAATTTGTTCCATCTAATCCCCGTAACTGGAGTTATCTGTCAAGGAAAATTCCCTCTCTGTCACTCACTCCCTTCTTGATACACACACACAATCGCACAGACACATTTCTTGTCACGGATTGCTGCCATGAGGCATGACGTTTGGCACCTCTCGTTCCAGAGCAACTTGTCATGGTCTGAGCGTGAAATTGAAGGGATGTATTACTGATTTTATGTTGCTCAGTTAACTTCCCCTGGCTGCCATGCTCATGTAGCGCTCCTAGCAATGCTAATAAGCTAAACAACAGTTTGTGTTTGCCTTCTGACTAAACAGATTACAACTGGCTCTACTAGTCACCTCGTGAATCAAAAGGTGCTCCATAGCTCCTTGTGAAATTTTTTTGTTTGTCAAAGTATTTTTTCCCAGTGAGAAGTAGGAAGACATGCTATTGATTTTTTGTTACAAGTACATTATTAGCCTTAGCACCATTATATGGATATCAGAATTTAACAATGTACTATTACAAATGAAATAATAGTGCTTAATAATAATACTTAAAGGAATGGTTCACCCAAAAATGAAAATGTTGTCATCATTTACGCACCCTCATGGAAGTCAATGGGGACCATCAACTGTTTGATTATTACCAGCATTTTTCAAAATATCTTCTTTTGTGTTCAACATAAGAAAGAAACTTATACAGGCGTGTATATCCATACGATCTCAGTGAATGAATGTTTTCTGAAGTTAAACAACAGGTGTGCTAGAAAAATACTAATATTGATAACCTTTTAAACTATAAACCATCAGATTCTGCCAACTGTCATACCCGCCTGATCGTGAAGTGCTACATAAGCATGTAGTGAAGCTTACACAAAAAGTGATGGTGAAGCACAGAGGACTGAACTCATGAACTCTTTAAGTGTGAACTCATGAACTCGTAAAAGACGCATTTTGTGTGCTTTTTGAAGCATCAACTATTTGGTTACTATCCACTTGCATAACATGGACTCATAGAGAGGGTAAACATCTTTCTTTGTATTCATCTGTAGAAAGAAAGTCATACATAACTGGGATAGCATAAAGGTAAAAAAATAATGAGAGAATTATCATTTTGGGTATCCCTTAAGTGTAATGTTGCGAAAGACAACTCATGCATTGTAATGGACAAAATCATTTTGAAGTTCTTAAATGCAGCTGTAAATGGTAGTTTAGGAGGAGCTTGTTCATCTTGTCCTGCCAATCACAGCACAAGCACATATACAGTAAGTGGCTGCTTACTTCACCCGTGACAATTTGTCTACACCCTTGTACCACCCAAATCCACCTTCATTTTTAGCTTGAAGTAGACCAGGGGGGAACTTAAGAGCTTGACTTTTGCTTTTGCTCGAGTCCCTACTTTGTGGACAAATGTTTACGCTTCCAATTCCAAAATGTGGGCATGAGAGTTTGTGTTTAGAAGCAATGTCCAATCTTAAAATTACCACCATTCTGCTTTTTCACACCCTTAAAGCAGGGCATCAAAGACGTCAGGCTCTTAAGAAGCTTACTAAAAAGCTTCAGATAGGCATTGTTTTTTTCTGATGGATTTGACCAACAGATATTTACTGATATAAATTGATAATATGATGAATCATTATGACAATCATGTCATTATTGTCAGCGTTGCTCACAGATCAAAATTGGATCAGGGTGAATAAACCCTGAGTTCAACAGCTAGAATGATATCGCTGTATAAACACCTGCTTCAGTGGAATGGCTCAATTAAGACCTCAGACCAGGCAGCCTCGATGTCTGAGGAGCTTTAAAGTGACTGCTACTGAAGTTTAGAAAGGAGTCTTTCATCATAATAGCATTTCAGTCACCATGAGTTTAGTCTTCACGGCTGAGTCCGCTTGAGGAGGGGTTTGAGCAACCTGTTTTCTTCAGATGCTCATTTCAAGCAGCACTGAGTCACAGGAGGAGAGAGAGAAAGAGAGAAAGCTCGTCTCCACATGACCCGTGTGAAAGTCATAGAGCAGCCTTTTGCACTTTAAAAGGGGCGATTCAATTTCACATCTGAATGAACACCTTCAAATCAATTACACAAGAAGACCCAACTGTATAATAACTAAATATAGCTATTATTGTCCCAAGTGCTCATCTTCCAGAGACTAGATACAGGCATTCATTGTGGCAAGCGATGAGAGAGGGCCAGAATGAATGTTATGGAAACAGATTAAACCACTCAGTGCCAGAATGATCAGGACGGGTGGGGGGAACTGTTGGGAACAGGAAGATAGACCCAGTCCATATGGTGCCTGCAGAGAGAGAGCAAGATAGAGAGAGTTATACAGACACAGAGCAAAACAGAATGGTAATTTGTGTTTAAAAACAAATATTTACACTGCAAATAATGTAAAGTGGAATAGCTAACAAAATCAGTCTCTTACTCTGTAAAATGTCTCTCCTCGGAGATTCTGAGTAATGACTATGATTATGTGCAGAGGTGTGAAATTACCACAATTGTTGTGGCAAAACTAAAACCTGTGTGTATTATGGCGCTTTTCCACTGCATGGTACGGCACGGTACGGCTCGGTACGGTTCACTTTTGGGGGGTTTTCCACTGGGTACAGTACCTGGTACCTGGTACTTTTTTTAGTACCACCTCGGTTGAGGTTCCAAGTGAACCGTACCATTATCAAAATGTGACGTGTAAACTTTGCTGATCACGGATTGGCCGGAGAGAATAGTCACTACCTGCGTCACTGAACTTGCGAAACGAGGGGGTGCATAATCTGGCAGGGGTGCAGAATTCGGCACACCGGTCCACATGTCACCAGAGAATAAAAAAGATGTCTTCGTGAGGGTGATGGAAAATTTTGATTTTTGTTTAAAGATAACAAGGCCACATGAATTAAAAACGTAATAATGTTGTGCACAGCTAAATTGTTTATAATAAACATGGTCACTTTAAAACAGCTAGAAATAGCTGTCTGATCATGAAAAACCAAGTACTGAGATGCGTACAAAATGCTATTCAGACAACTGTGAATCTTGTTGTTCAGTTCACATATGTAAAGTTCACTCCTTACAAACGTTTGATGTCAGAATTTACATGGCCTGTTTACACCAACACAAACGTTCGGTTTAAATGATATTATAGCCAGCCTGTAGCCAGCTGTAAGAAGTGACCATGTTTCAAAGAAGCCAAATTAAATCATACAAATAGTCAGGGTTTAAATTGGGCCAGCGCCGTGTGTCCGAAACCACTCCCTATCCACTATATAGTGCACTATATCGGGTGTCAGCCATTTTGTAGTGCTGTCTGAATTCTGAGTGAACTGCTTCATTCCCTACATTCGTTCACTACTTTTTACCCACAATGCATTCTGATTTCAAGTGTACAACCGATGTACACTCGCTGAAGCACTATTTCCCACAATCCAATGCGGATTAGCGACAAGCTGGAAGAGAGAGCGGGAGCGAGTGAGTTTGAATGAGAGATGGCATTTACATCTTTCTTATTTTTCTGCTTTAACGTTTATTTCATACATTATTTATATTAAAATATATTATGTAGGCAATAACTCAGTTTAATATTTTACTAATTTACTGAGGTGACATCATTGTTAACTTACAAAAATTGATAATTTGGTGGATAATTAAAAAATGTTCGTTAATCACCTGTAGGTAGCGTATTCATTCTTCATTCTGATTAACGGTCGCCTGAGGGCGCTACGACCATTATCTTATCTGAGCTCAAAATGCTGCTCGGGGCTCGGGAAAGATACTAAATACATGAAATTATGAACGTGTTAATGTGTGTTTATTTTTGTTTTCAGTATTTTAATAGTATGATTATGAACATAAAAGCATTACAAAACAAATTAATCTACCATCAATTAAACCTATGCATAATTACAATAAAGTATTTGAGTGTTATTGCTATTAATAATATTTACATGCAATATAAAAGTACATATGTGACGAAGATGTTTTTGCAACAGCTCCAAGTCTCACGCGCAGTGTATACGTCACCGTCCGAATCCGTTCACTTATTTAACTCCTTTCTGATATAGTGCACTCAACTGCCATACACTATGTAGGGATTAGTGAACAATTGAGCGATTTCGGACACATCTGAAGCCTCACTTTCTGTCCAATCACGTGCACGTGTCGGAATGTTCGAACCCCCAGATCTTACTTTTATGTAAGTTTTCATTCAGACTTATTCAATTAAATACCCAGTCATACAAGTAATATGAAGAATAAAAATTATTTCAGGAAAAAATAAAAGTATTTGCCATATGCAATTCATGTGTGCATTATTCTTCTATTACATTTACATCATATTGATTTTCGTACTGGCATTTAATGCCACAGTTTAATGGGTAAATTATTTTATCAGAGATCAACTGAACAAACACACACACACACTGTTAGGCTTTTGTGCTCGCAACACGAGTTGATGGAATTTGTGCTCGCTGCTTTGTCCGACGGACCGTTTTTCACAGGCTTTTGGCTGCTACATTTCTAATTAACCATAAGAAATAAGTGATAATAACTTATGGAAATAACCATAAGTGCTGTTTTTGACACTCTCGAAGCTTTGAATCTTTTCCCAAAACAGTCAGAGGAAAGCCTCAGTGCTTCATCACTAGCGCAATCTGATAGGTAGCATTTTTCGCTATTGATTTGTGCTACCTATCGTACGGTGGCCGAGCAGTGCAAAGCAAATCACAATTCTGAAAACAAAATAACAAATTACAAACGCAAATGCAAGTCTAAAAAACAAAATAACAATTCAGAAAGCACAACAATTCAGAAAACATTATAACAAGTCAGAAAACACAATGACAAATTCGAAAACAAAGTAAGTCAGAAAACACAACGACAAATCCGAAAACAAATGAACAAATCAGAAAACACAACGACAAATCAGACAAACCGGAAAAGGTAGGTATAGTTTGAGACAGTGCCATTGGTTTGGGATTACTCACGGCTGACTGGACGAGACATCTGTCAATCAACGTATACATGACGAACCAGCCGAAGAACAGCAGAGTCGTAGAAAGCTCGGAGATGGTATTAAAGTAGCTCAGTTTAAATGTATTGTATGAGTTGCCCTTACTATGGAATAAAAAATACAGGATGTCTATTTACATTTAGTTAAAAGTGGCTGTAAATCACCAGCTCCAGTGGTGCAGATGGATAAGTGCGTGTCATTGGCTTTTTGATGCGATGACTCGGGTTCGATCCCGTCTTTTGCCAAACTTTTTTTTCCTCCCTTTTCAAATCTCGTATCACATCGTAAAGCACATTTTATGGAGGACTGTTTACTGATCCTGGGAGAGTAACGTTAAGACTAAAATGCCGGCAGTTCTGACTCACAGTCTGTAAGTACGTTTTCATTTAAAGGATTCGCCACTGATGATTCAAACGCGAGTTTTGGGCAGTAGAGTAGCACTTGTTGTTTGTCATTTCTCTGATCACAAATGCAGACAGGGTTTTATGTTTACGCAGCGCGATGCAATGCAACGCAACGCATAAAAAGACAGTACAAGTCATTATAATCATTGATGTCAGAATTTACATGGCCTGTTTACACCAACACAAACGTTCGGTTTAAATGATATTATAGCCAGCCTGTAGCCAGCTGTAAGAAGTGACCATGTTTCAAAGAAGCCAAATTAAATCATACAAATAGTCAGGGTTTAAATTGGGCCAGCGCCGTGTGTCCGAAACCACTCCCTATCCACTATATAGTGCACTATATCGGGTGTCAGCCATTTTGTAGTGCTGGCCGAATTCTGAGTGAACAACTTTATTCCCTACATTCGTCCTCTACTTTTTACCCACAATGCATTCTGATTTCGAGTGTACATCCGATGTACACTCGCTGAAACACTATTTCCCACAATCCAATGCGGAGAACCGGCTCGCTGAAGCACTATTTCCCACAATCCAATGCGGATTAGCGACAAGCTGGAAGAGAGAGCGGGAGCGAGTGAGTTTGAATGAGAGATGGCATTTACATCTTTCTTATTTTTCTGCTTTAACGTTTATTTCATACATTATTTATATTAAAATATATTATGTAGGCAATAACTCAGTTTAATATTTTACTAATTTACTGAGGTGACATCATTGTTAACTTACAAAAATTGATAATTTGGTGGATAATTAAAAAATGTTCGTTAATCACCTGTAGGTAGCGTATTCATTCTGATGTAAAATTAACGGTCGCCTGAGGGCGCTACGACCATTATCTTATCTGAGCTCAAAATGCTGCTCGGGAGAGTTTCAAGATACTAAATACATGAAATTATGAACGTGTTAATGTGTGTTTATTTTTGTTTTCAGTATTTTAATAGTATGATTATGAACATAAAAGCATTACAAAACAAATTAATCTACCATCAATTAAACCTATGCATAATTACAATAAAGTATTTGAGTGTTATTGCTATTAATAATATTTACATGCAATATAAAAGTACATATGTGACGAAGATGTTTTTGCAACAGCTCCAAGTCTCACGCGCAGTCTATACGTCACCGTCCGAATCCGTTAACTTCATTTCGTTCACTCCTTTACGATATCCACCTTTTTCTTGTCATAAAAATGGGCGCGGCCATTTGTAAATTCTATGGGTCTGGCTTCCGGTCTCATTTGCGTCCACTCCGTCCAGCCTATAGCGGCTAATGAACCGGAAGTCTCACCCATAGGCTTACTTCCGCGTTGAAGAAAAAGGTGGATAGTCCACTCAACTGCCATACACTATATAGGGATTAGTGAATGAGTGAACGAGTGAGCGATTTCGGACATAGCACAGGGCTCGACATTAACGCTTCATTAACCCCAGACAAGCAACATGATTAAAACATCAGTAACCAAAATGCAAGTATTATTCTGATTTTATTATATTTAGAGTAAGTGGCGAATAGTGGATATAGGCTATAGCTACTGTATATAATGCATCTATTGACGGAATAAGGTTGTGCTGCTGAGGCGAGGCTCATATAGCCTCTCCAGGAGAAATCAAAACGCGCACCACTAAAAAACTCAGCATCCTGAGGTAAAAATTCAAAATGGAAAGTTTTTATATTTAAAATACAGTTAGTTAGGCAACATCACACAACGTTTTCACCATCACGACTGTTTAATATTTCTATAAACAGTTCAATAAGCAAATACAATAATATTAGGTCACTTACATTTTAGGCGGAAACAGCGCATCTCACAGCAACCAGCCGATAATTGCTGATTGATTCCGTGTTTTGAACGAATCGGTTGAGTCAAAGTTTCTTTAGCCCATGCATAAACATCTGATGAATCTGCCGTTTGAACGAATCGCTTGAATGAACGACTCAATGACTCACTCATTTAACGCTCACTACTGGCATTTTAATTTCGTTGAAAAGTATAATTTCCACCATCATTTCTTGTTTGTATATTCAAAAATATTTAAAATAATCTCATAATATGATTTAATGCAGTTGTATTTTTCAGTGTAAACGATTTAATTTGATAACGTATACATTATTATAATTTAATTTATAGATCAAATGTAAGAATTTGAAATGGAAGTATTAATGAGATTAGTGGGAAAATGCCCTCTATAAAGGTAAAAATGCCCTTGGATAAAATATAATTTTATAAATAAGATAAATAAGATTTATATGGCACAGCTGATAGAAAACTGGTGAGAATATTGCTTAAGAATAAATCATATTTGCAAAAAAACAAAACACACACATATATATATATATATATGTATATGTGTGTGTGTGTGTGTGTGTGTGTGTGTGTGTGTGTGTGTGTGTGTGTAAGCTCGATACCATAGAGCCCCCCCCCACACACACACACACCTAACAAATCCCAATATGCATAAAGGCCCAAATGTAAGAAAGAAGGCATAACTTTTATTCTCGCTGTAGTATTGTTGTTGCCGCCGCCTCCATGTTCCATGTCCGCTGTGTTTCGTTGTGAAAACGAAACTACTTTGTTTGGCCTTCCAAAAGAGGACAATATCCGCTTCGTCATGCCTGGAGCTGATCCATGCTGGTCGCTGAGGAAATACATCAACTTCGCGCTGTGGA
>NW_015538006.1:228533-241016 GCF_001515605.1 Sinocyclocheilus anshuiensis
TTTAACCTTAAACCGCATAAACACATTTCATTACACCAAATACACAAAATAATGTTCTTTTTAGCAGCATCATATGACCCCTTTAAAATTTATATTAGACCTTTTTGAACTCAGCTGTTGCATATAGACATTTTATGTTTTTGCTTCACTGAGCTGAAGGGTTTACTCTGTGTTCTCAGAGGACGTTGCAGTTCAGCATTCGGTGAAGAAAAAGGCTGAAAACACAAGAAAGGCATTGACAAATATTGATGTCTCCCTCCCCAGTGTTCGGATTGTTGGGGCATGAATGCATTGCTCAGCTAAACAGAGAGATCAAACGACAGGAGGAAAACGTTATTTTATTGTTGTTACTTAACTTGCCAGCACATTTTAATATCCTGTAAACACTCAGTCAAACAATAAATGTTAAACAAGTATTCAATCAGTAGTAAATGCTCCCAGGATATTTCATGAATGATTTACATGATACTAAGCCATTTAGTTTGAAACAGATGAAAGGTGCGGATCACAATCATATAAAATCAAATATTTCTTAAATAAACACACACTTCTTATAGGCTAGATAATTGTTTTTAGGTCAGCTAAGATAATAATATTTTTGGAAAATCCTAACATAACCACCTACACATGCTGATTTACTCAGGCGTTTCACATGAATATTCTTAAACTGTTCAAATACCAAACAGAAAGCGGGCACTCTATTTTTAGTGTGGCTTAGCTCAGTGTTTCTTCCGTGAAACAGAAGTCCAACTTCTCTGGCATCTCAAGAGATCTCATTAAGAGCAAAAACCTCTTTGCATTTTATTCTCTTTTCATTTTTATTCATATTTTAATGTGGCAGAGGGATGAGCTCCATCCATCATTAAATCAAACGGAAGCTGCTGATTTAAGGTTTAATGTCTCAATTCATGCAGGAGGCACCGTCAACAGTATAATCTGTATCTTGTGGATGTTAAAGTCTATTAAGAAGAAGGAAATGTGGAAACATACAGTGGCATTGTAGATTGTGTGGAATGTTTTTTTTTCCAGTAGTGTGGGCGATGGTATAGTAAAACAGGGAAAGAGGCAGCGTTGCTCCATTATGGATCTCTGAATTTGTTGATCTGGTTTTAGAGAAACATTATGAAGGATATTTAACAGCAGTGTATAAACACAATAGCTACCAGGTGTCCTGCAATGTCCCATATACACTGCTCTCCCCACAGGCATATGCTCCTATGGGGCGTAGATCAGCGGATGGAGGGCTGGCGATATCTGCGTCACAATAAGAGGTGCTGAATGCAGCCTAAGCTCATTTGCAGTCTATGTGCAAATCTATAATAATCACTATCCACCCCTTTTAATATGAATCATTTGATGAATCACAACAACTGAGGTCAATTCACAGCAGCTGTCTTGATATAAATAAAAATGCTTCAGAAATGCATTTTAATACCCATGTTTTTGTAATCTTTTTGTATTGTTCACCATGATATTAGATACACTACAAAATGGGGTGAAGATTTGCAGTGGGATTTGGGGATGGGACCCCCCAAAAGCTGTGCAGAACTGATCTGAAATTTCAGTCTCAGTGTTCTGTCACCTCTAGTGTTCTGCTGTGATGTGCTGATCCAGTGTGTGTCCTATTACCACTTATCTCAGGGGAAAAGAGAGGGGGTCTGATAATACAGCTCTCATCCTGCTGTATCTATTAAAGGCACTGATCTGTTCTGTTTTGATCCCACCTCCCGCTGGCACTTGTATGCATAATGATTGCTCTTTTTTTTGGACCTGATGTTTTGGTAACGAGCAGCAGCTATCATTTACAAGCTTAACTGATTTAAATGAGAGTGTTAAACAGTTTTTGTTTATGTTAACGGCTTCGTTGACAATAATTAACAGAGCTGTTTTATTGTTCTTTATTCCCTCTGCAGTTAAAATGCTGCCTGGTACCAGGCCCCTGCTGCTGTGTGTGCTGTGTCATGTGACCACCGCATGGGCATTCACCCGCATGTCTGACGCCGTGGAGCTGCGGTCTGCGTTCTCTGTGGCACGTACCAGCAGCATGGAGGGAGGGCCCAAGATGGTCATCACCTTCGACAAGGTGTATGTCAACATCGGTGGCGATTTCGATCCGAAGGCTGGCTTATTCCGCTGCAGGATTCCGGGTGCGTACTATTTCTCCTTCACGGTGGGGAAGTTCCCGCGTCGAGACCTGTCGGTCATGCTAATGAAGAACCGCAATGAGGTTCAGGCGATTGTCTACGACGAGAACGCCGGAGAAGAGCGGAAGGTGCAGAGCCAGAGTGCCATGCTGCAGCTTGATTTCGGAGACACCGTCTGGCTTCGTCTTCACGGAGACCCTCGCTACGCTATCTACAGCAACACGGGCCATTACACCACCTTTAACGGTTACCTGATCTACCCCGATGTGTACGGCTACCAAGAGCCCACACACAAAGATCATGACAGTGACCATCAACCACCGAAAACCAGCGATCACTTACTAACTGAGCATGAAAATACAATTATCAAAGACACTAGTGTGAGTGTGAAAGAAGAGAGACGGGATGAAGAGATAAAAGAGGAGGATGGGAAAGATGGAGAGGAGGAAGATGACGACCAGCGGTCAGCATTCTCAGTGGGCCGCACTCAGAGTATTGTGGGAGTGGATCAAGGACACCCTGAGCACCAGCCCATCGTCTTTGACACAGAGTTTGTCAACATCGGCAACGACTTCAACTTGAGCTCTGGTATATTCAGATGCAGAGTAGCAGGAGCCTATTACTTCTCCTTCAATGCTGGCAAGCTGCCCCATAAGACCCTGTCAGTGAAGCTGATGAAGAACCATTTGGAAGTGCAGACCATGATCTACGATGACAGCGACACTGAGAAGGCCCTGCAGAGCCAGAGTCTGATGTTGTCACTGCAGGCTGGAGATACTGTCTGGCTCTACAGCCACCAGAGGGATGGATTTGGTGCTTACAGTAATCACGCCAAGTATATCACTTTCACTGGCTTCCTGGTGTACCCCGAGCTCCACCAAAGCCTTGCTCAGCAGCAGAAACCGGATAAGACACTGTAGGCCAGCCAAGGAGCCAGTCAGTATGGGTCTTTAGGAAGGTAAGAGTTTGGAGCAGCGCTTGTGTGGAAAAAATGTGAGTTCCCTTCACGCAATCTTCTACACTCTAGAGAGTCTGTGTCACTCATCACTCTTGTGGTTTGCTTCTTCAGATTCCATATTAAAAATCCCTTCAGCTCTTGTTTTTACCCGGGTTTATCTAGTTTTAGGAAGAAATGACTAAGTCAAGCAAGCAGCACCTGTAACAATTCAGTTAAACTCAGCATCCCTAAAGTCGCCATGAAACGGAAATTGCGATTATCTTTTCTTCCCTATCGTGACAACTTCTCGAATGAGAAAAAAAAAATGTAGGGCAGCACTTGATTTTGTCCATCGGGAATTAATTGGATCGTTGTGGTTTGCTAATTGAGCGATCTCATGTGAGTGACAGATTGCTGGATTATTGCCCAGCCGGAGCATACGGAGGGATGTTATTGGGAGGGGATATTAATATATATATATTTTTTTTTTGTAATCATTATGTGCATGGCTAATTCAATCATAATAAATACTTCAACATTCCATAAAAAATAAGAATGGTCCGTTTTGATTTTATGGTGACTTTAAGCCCTTGGATGCTGAGTTCTCACAATAATATAATGATAAAATACAAACAGGTCACTTTCAAATATAAATCATTTGTAAAATTTAAAACATTATTTTTTAAAAATGTAATTAAAAAGGTTAATAAAAGTCAATATAAAACAAAATATACAGCTTGCCTGAACGATCTGAAGTTCTTGGCACTAAAGCACTTATCTCCGCAGAGGCAGTTCATTAGACAGCTCCAACTCAAAACTGTGTTTCAATACAATTATTAAATGCATGCATGTTTCAAATAAGAAATTTTGTTGTCTTTGAAGCTTTTGCATGAAAGATTTGCGCGAGAGTACTGTCTTTTGCTTTTCTATCTATTATTTCCAGTGTTCAATCTGTTTATGGCACAAAAAAAAAAAAAAAACCTGAGGATTCCAGTAAATCATGTAGTCATTCATGTAGTCAAATTCATGTAGTCAGTCAATAATCACTCTGGTTTTGGAACAGCACTACACATTTAAACTGAGGACCGCTTCTGTAAATTTATTATGTTTGGCCAGAAACTTTGCCAAATGTAGCGCATGCTGACAGCTTCTAACGGAACAATGATTTTATTCACTGCCAAATACATGTACACCAACTGATGCTAATGATTTTGGGAAAATAGTTCAACAAATATTAATGTTTATATTTTGGAATGAAAATCTATCAAAGATACCGATCAGTTTATATAATTCATCTGGTTTATGCTGTTGTGTGTATATGGCCATAAAGATGAAGCATTATGTAATATGAAGTGCACAATTCCAAAATGTAAATACTTCTGTATTTTTTATCCATTTCTATATAAGTAAACGTTTGCATTTCTAATTCTGTGCCTGGTCTTATGTACTTTTCTGTATGGGTTTAAATCCGATAAATAAACTGTGAACGAGTGCTGGATAAGCTTTTCAATGTTTGTGCAGTATGAGCTACTTTAAGTACCGTAAAAGTGGTTTCAGTGTACGCTGGATTCTTATTGTGGAAGAAGCCAGTCCTCAGAAGCAAGCCAAATAAAAACTCTGAATGTAAACTCTTTCTTTTGTCTTGTATTTCTCATTAGTGTAAATACATCTACAGTGCTGTCACTCCTACCAATGATATTTTAACCTGTGGAAGGATTTTTCTCTGATGAATGAATGAAGTATTCAAATATCTGAATCAAGTAAATATTTAAAAATCTCTGCTTGTAAACACATTTTAACAACCTAAATCAGTTGAGGTGATTAATTACTTTAAGCAATAATGTTAACATGGCACACCTTTGCATTAGTTTTTGAATTTACATAAGCTTGATTGCATCATGAATGGCACTGCCTTTATGAGGTCTTAAAACTTTCTGACATAAAGACTAAAGAGAGGCCTGGGGGATTTTAAGATGAATTTGTTTGATTCAAGTTGGAAAAAGCCGGAAAGTAAAGCACTGTTTTTGGTGCAAACCATATGCAGCAACACCTAGATAATACCTTTTGTATTGTTAAGCATGGTGGTGGTGGCAGAGCATTGAGGGAAAGGTTTATATTCTAAAATGCAGTACAGTTTTTATTTAACTTTTAGGTACAACACATTTTAATTGAAACATTATTTAAAGGGGTCATATGATGCTGCTAAAAAGAACATTATTTTGTGTATTTGGTGTAATGAAATGTGTTTATGCGGTTTAAAGTAAAAAAAAACATTATTTTCCACATACTGTACATTATTGTTTCTCCTCTATGCCCTGCCTTTTTGAAACGCGTCGATTTTTACAAAGCTCATCGGTCTGAAAAAGCGAGGTGTGCTGTGATTGGCCAACATGGCTGCAGCGTCAACAATACTACAGCGAGAATAAAAGTTACGCCTTCTTTCTTTGCGTGAACATTTGGGCGGCGTTATGCCAATCTTCCCACATAGTGAGGTAGATATGTGGGGGCGTGTTAGAACGAGCCGTTTTAGGTAGGTGTGGCTGACTCTTAACTTTTATAAAGAATATCTCTTTGGATTTGAGACTTTAGTCTTTGCAACTTTACAGATCTTCTTTATGCACCAAGAGCTTGTAACACTCCAAAGAGAAAGGAAATCGCATCATATGACCCCTTTAAGATTTTTATTTACCTGTTTGTAAGCACTGCAGTGTTAACGTTCAGACAGTGTATTTACAATGTTAAAGTGGCTGACAACAATAAATATTCTAAATAGGAATAAAACCACCTCATTTTTTAATTGTGCAAAGCTGTAGCTGAATAGTTAGGCCTGCTACACTACTGTGTTTTAATGTTGGTCATTATGGTGGTACTTGGAGAGCCAAATATTTTCTGAGGTGGTACTTGGTATAAAAAGTTTGAGAACCACTGCACTACACTATATTTAATGAAGGCTAATGTTTTAAAAGTCATCAGTAGTAAATGATAAATAGTAAAAAGAAAACATAAAATATTAAAGAAACTGCACAAAAATTAGAAAATATATATATATGCCAGAACCAACGACTGCAGCAGAGCCCCACTCATGAAGGGATGAGAGAACACAGTAGCAGCAGGCAGCTGATACGCTGGATAATTTGCGTCTATCAAGAGCTAATTTATGTGCTCTTACTGAGTAGCTGACTTGCCACAAACTGTAATGAGATTGGTAAATGGAAAAGCCAGTTAATTATGGAGGATTCTTATACCTATAATTTTGCTGTGTGTAATGACATTCCTGAATAGCAATTAAATATTTTTTTGGGTAAAACCCATAATTTTGTAGATAAAGATCTTTTTGGAAATAACCTGTCGATATGATTTATTCTTTTGTAGTGGTAACTGGAAATATGTAAAAGCGTGAAGGCATTGGCATTATGCACATTTAACTGCCAAATCAGAAAAAAACTAATAACAAAGGTATCAAACATAAGTGTATTTAACAGGAACTTGACATTTAAGCATTATTCAAACACACATTGTTTTACAGGTTTACATTTTCATTAGAATACCGGAGAGAACTTTCTATATATATCAGTTGTATATTTTCCTGACACTTCTCAATTTCAATTAAAAGTGTTACCACAAAAAGATTTGTTTTGAATATCATTTGCTACAATTTTTAACATAAAACTCTTAAAATTGTTAAATATAAATGAATAATCTTGATTCAAAGTTCTTGCATGTCTCTGCCTTTAACAGTTTTTAACAAGTGTCAAGTGGTAGACATGTTTGCAAAAAATGTATAAATTAGAAATGACATGCAGAAACAGGAGCGGTTTTCATTGTTTTATTTAGATGTAGCACAGGGTCTTATTTACATAAATACGTTCTGAGGATTTATCTGAGGGTATGAGTACAACTCTCAAGGGTCAGAGCACAGAGGGGGGGTTACTTTGCTGGTTTATCCCCAGATTCCAGTTTAGGAGCGTCTTTAGGCTCGCGGTATGCGGGAAACGCTTCCCATGGACTGTTCAAGTCAAACTTACGGAACTCCTGGGCGAGCTCAACAGGTTCAGCCACAACCCGCTTCACTTCATCATCATAACGTACCTGACGAAGAAGAATCAACACACCCAGTAATGTTTCACATTTTATAAAAAAAATAAAATAAAAAACAAAACTGCAATTGCTCTGTACCTTAGAACACAAACTATTATTAAAAAAAACAGGTTCAATTTTTTACAATAATTTTGAAAGTCGTCTCTCATGTTCATTAAAGCTGCATTTATTCTATCAAAAATGCAGTAAATACTAATATTGTGAAATATTATTACAGTTAAACAAAAAAAAAACACCTGTTTGAATACGTTTTAAAATGTAATTTATTCCTGTGATGGCAAGTATGAATTTTCAGCAACCATTACTCCAGTTTTCAGTGTCACGTGATCCTTCAGAAATCATTCTAATATGCTGATTTGGTGCTTAAGACACATTTCTTATTCTTATCAATATTGAAAATAGTTGTGCTGTTTAATATTTTTGTGGAAGCCATGATACATTTATAACTGTGCCATTTTACAAACAAACATACACACACATATATATATATATATATACATATATATTTTTATCAGTCTGGCGAGTAAACAAAAAAATTTACTAGCCAATGGCGATTCAATTGCCAAGGTGTCCGTAGAGGGCTGATAATGAAGCAACTCTACCTCTAAAATCTGATAAAACAGACATAACATCTGCATGCAACTACAGCTATGCCGCATGACCTCATGGACCACTGACTAGACATTCACAGTCATTTGCAGTCTGCAGAGTGTCATAGCAGGAGGGAAGTAGCTCGGGGGCTCCACTGCATGAGCACTGCAGCTTGTGACTGAGTATATTGCAGACTAAACAGACATCTATTTTTATAGTCTGTAATACACAAAGCTCAAAATTTGTTCATGAAACCTCAGCTGATCACAATAAGACATACCTCTCTCTCATACCAGTCAGCTGCCTGGTGCACAGGCACAGAGGAGTCAAGAGGAGTCAGCTCATCAGTGTAGGTCTTCACTCGGATACGAGAATTATAGCGCAGGGACAGCAGATTATACACAATCTAAAAAAGGAAATATTGGATCATCAATCCTTTGCAGAACAGTTGCATTAATATTTCCCATGCTAATAACTTCTCCCATCCAGACTACCAAAACATGTACTTTTTGCATGTTATTTTTACATGAATATATTGTGGGGGACACACACACACACAAAGATGCAAATGATCTTATTTTTGGACATTTTTTAATTAGACTGAGCATGCTCACCTCAAAGCGGTACTGCCTTGTAGGGACATCCACGGCTGTGAGGTCAATCATGTTGTTGAACTGAGAGTTTGTGTGATCCTTCAGGAAGGTAAGAACAGGTATAATCCCTTCTGGGTGGATCATTACCTCCAGCTCATTAAAGCAGGTCACCTAGAATTCAAACAAAACGATGTACATGAGAGAACCATTGAGGAACTGCAGAGTGCATCTTCAAAATGTCACTAATCGGTCATCTGAAAACGATAAATTTGAGAACAACTGACCTGAACTTGTTGCACATATTTGGGGAGAATCTCTGCGATGTATTCTCCAAACTCTGACAGCTGAGTGTGTGTGACTGGATCCTTGGGCCTCACAGTAGCTAATGCAAAAAGACATTTAAACGTGAAACATCAACAACACCACCCGTTAACAACAATGATAAACCCAACACCCCTAATCTACTCACGTCTGGTTTCAGTTGTCGTTGTTCTTGTCTGGACAATGGCAGCACTCTGTCTAGCAACTATGAGAGAGATTGAGAGAAAATAATGCATCACAACACAGTGCTGATATTATGGCAGGTTCAAATCAAAACTTTAAAATAAATAAAACTATTAGCTTGTGTCCAACTAAATTCAAAATTAATGACATTCCTGCAAAAAAAAAAACAACGCAAATATTGTTCTCCCTGGAAACGGGAAGGGAATAAAAGAAGCTGTACTGGCATAATAAAGATTAAAACTGTAAATGAGTCGACACTGTCATTAGCGTTCAGTGTATTTGTACTGCCTGCTAGAGCAAGAGGAAAGGTCAACAGCGAAGAAAAGCACAAACATAGAAGAGTGGGTTGTGAGTCCTGCACAGTGACAATAATAGTGATTACGTATAAAAATTCACCACGATGAGGTCAGTGCTGCCCTTGCTTATTTCTTACCGTTCAGACTTCTTCCAAAACCGCTGCGGACAAACCTAACCAAGGAGGCCGCCATCTTTACTCCCACCCACACCGCGTCCTTCCTCGCGGGATCCGCTGACGGTACGAGTGCATTTCTCAGTGCGCTGCTGCCATCTTCAGGCGGCACAATCGAGCCCTTTAACAGCTTGATTTATGGAATAATTGTCAAAATAAATAATAAAATTGATCTTAAGACAAAATATGAAACAATATTTAAGTTTGCATGAGTGTTCTATGCTTTGTTTCATATTTGATACATCAGGTTTTTGTGGTTCATATATTAAGATATAGTGAGAATTTAGAGCTCACAAAAATACACATAATTTTTTTTTCAGAAGCCCAAACTGAGCCAAAATAGCCAATTTGGTGCAGTTGTTATTCACTTAAGTAACACAATTCTGATTGTAGTGTAAATCAGTGAGATTTTGATTAAAAGGCATTTTACTTACTAAAACGTATGAACTATCAATCTGTCAGTCAGAGGGCAGAAAGCATGTAGTAGATTAGGATGTATACAACAGGTGTTTGAGCAACATTTTGATTTGAATTCATGTATCAAATATGGCACAGTACACCTTCTTGGGTTAAAAACACTGACCCTGCATTTCACTAAAAAAAGACCATCACATACTGAGGTCTGTCATCATATTTATTAAAATGTATTGCAAATGGTCTCTCTCAGTTTCTTTATAGTATATAGCCATAAAAAATTTCATTAAATGCATTGGCTCTTTTAAGCTGCCAAGACAGGATTTCCTATTGTTTACAATTATAAAATATAATGGCCTTATAGATAACATGCACAAAGAAACAGAAATTACCAGATGCAGTTTTTTAACAACTCCCAGTACAAATATGTCAGTCAGAAGCTCTGGATTAAAAAAAAACAAACAAACAAAAAAAACACTTTAAAAACATTACATCACTAACTCAATCAAAAATAAATAGTATTTGTAAATTCACTGTCTAAAACATCTGAGGTAATAGAAATGACAACAATATTGTTTTATTCACAACGTAATTGTTGATCCAGATGGATGTTATTATAGCTTTAAGTCTGCTTTTATGTACAGTACACAAATTCTTAAAAGAATATATAGAAAAATATTCACTCAAACAAGGAAAAACAATGTATTACGGCTGTACAGTATATCAGATTTAGCATTATTGTCAGCAGTTGTACACTGTATATCTTCTAGCTGGACTCAGAACCGCACACTTGCTTGTAGTACTCCTGCAGTATCTCCAACTGGGCTGAGCGGATCAGCACATGAGGCCGGACTGAGGCTAGCACCTTACAGGCCTCCTCTGGACTCCAACAGTGCAGCTGTGAAAGAAAAAATAGATGTTTAACTCATGGCTGTAACCACCATAGACCCTTTTCAATAATCATATAGGGACAAACTGCCCCCTCCCCCTCAATATTTGATATTCGTCTTCTACTTTGCTGCACAAGTTACATTTTTTTGTCAGGTCTGCCTCAGTGATCTAGCAGCAATCATTCAAGTTTTCATGGTGAAAGAGTGTGAGGTTAGACATAAGTAGCTAAACATTTAATATTATCGTTTTACAACAGAAATGTAAAAATATCCATTGATTCAAACTACTTGACTTAATCATTAAATTCCTTTAAATAAGGACTCTGCCTACGCTGTCAAAAAGGAACAAATTCATATAAAGAATATACTGTATAGAATTGTGTATGGTTTATTCTTAAAAAAAGAGAAGTGAAGCTAAGGTATAAAAGCCCCTTTGGACTCTGTTTATGTGGGTTTTATTTAGAGAAGTGATCAGCATCACTTGAATTTACCTATATATCATTTTTTCCTCTCCAAAATTTCCCACCAATAAAATTAAGAAACTAAAGATTATAAATGCTCCATTAAAAAAGTACCAAACAAATATGCAACCACACAATGACAAATACTGTTCACAGTGGTGACCTATGACATAGAGCTTTGGTATATATTGCTGCTGGCTTTGTTATTGTTCATGGTGTATGTATCTCAGACTCATACCCACCCTGATGAGGTATGCGGCTGCAATAGTTGCACTGCGTGAGCGGCCAGCCTTACAGTGAATATAGACACTGGTGCCCTGCTCTCGATGTTTCAAGGCAAAGTCCACACCCTTGTGAATGTGCTCTAGGCTGGGAACACCTGTCAGGTCCACTGTGCTGAGTCTGATCTGCTCGACGCCAACATCTTGCCACTCCTGTTATGTAACCAACAGGAAAAAAACATCCTCAGATGTACATTGACATATGTGATTATGGTTGGTAATGAGTGACAGAGGTGGCAGAGATACTTACCTCAGCTGAATTGCAGAAATATTTTGTCTCATATTCTTCATTCATAGTAATGACTCCTCTGACTGTCTCTTTTTGGACCAACTAAAACCAAATGAGACAAGAGGCATTTAGGCGAGTCCTGAAACAGGACTGGAATTTGGCAAATGGCAAATGGCAAATCTTACCTCCTCTGTCATTGACCTGAATGGAAGAGCACCAAGAATGACAGTAGGATCCACGCGATTATACCATTGCCTGGAAGTGATCTTTTCCATGACAACATTGTAAGCGAGTGTGGGATAAAATAAAGTCCTTGCTAGAACACTCGACATCGTTCCTTGTGTAAACGAACGACACGTACGACTTCAAACGTGTCACAAGAGTTTCATTCTCACTACTCCTGCATAACTACTATTCTTCTTCTTCTTCTTCTTTTTCGTTCTTTGACGTTTTATGGCGGTTGGCAAACCAGCTTTAGGTGCATTTACCGCCACCTACTAGGATGGAGTGTGGAGCATTGACGTTAAAGGAAAACTAAAAAAAAAAAAATAATAATAATAATAATACAAAAAAATAAATAAATAAAAAACAATTAGTAGTGATTCTTTAAATCCTGTTTATTAACTCTGTATCTTTGAGATACTTAAATAATATGTGAAACATTTCTATAGTCACATCTTTATCCTTTGTGTATCCTTTACATGTTATTCAAATATGTTCAACTGTTTCAAGAAGATCACATTTAACACAAAGTCCAGACTCATGTTTTCCTATTATAAATAATGACTGATTAAGTGCAGTGTGTCCAATTCTAAGGCGAGATATTATGCTTCTTCTTCTTTGGTTTTATGGCGGGGAGCACCAATATTTAT
>NW_015538006.1:241242-245451 GCF_001515605.1 Sinocyclocheilus anshuiensis
CACAAAGTCCAGACTCATGTTTTCCTATTATAAATAATGATTGATTAAGTGCAGTGTGTCCAATTCTAAGGCGAGATATTATGCTGTCTTCCTTTCTATTCCCAAAAATTCTCCTCTAATTTCCAACTGTTTTTTGAATATTATATAAATGCCGTCATTTATTCACACCATCCCATTTACTTTGCCATATACCTTTTAATGCTTTTTTTAATTAGCCCTTTTATTTCTAATTTACTCATTGGAACATTAAATTCTATGTCTGGATGTTTTAATGTTTTTTTTCGCTGTTTGATCCACCACTTCATTACCTTCTATTCCTATATGTGCAGGTATCCATACAAAAGAGATAATTGTTTTTGTTTGTATTCTGAACAAACTTTGTAAAATGTCTGATAAAATGTCTTGTCTAGTTGAAGATTTACCACTCTTTAAACTTGATAATGCTGAAAAAGAGTCTGAACATTTGACTACTTCAGGTATATTAATGTCTTCAACCCACTGAAGAGCCAATAATATGGCAATCATTTCTGTTGTATAAACTGATAGGTGATTAGATGTTCTTTTTGCTATTCTATACCTAAACCTTGGAACATATATTGCTGCTGCTGTGCGTCCTATTTCAGGATCTTTAGATCCATCTGTATATATATGAGTTACTGATATATATTTCTGATCTAAATATTTCTGTACTATTGAATCTTTAGATTCTTGTCTGTTTTTATCATTTATACTCACTAAAACCTGAAAGTCAACTGCAGGCATTGGAAATAACCATGGAGGTGTTACTGGCAACACAACAGTATTGCAAACATCACAATTACTTATTCCAATTTGATGTGCCTCATTATTTGCTTTCCATCCAAAACTATTTATATTTATGTATTCATGTTCCCAACAGTTTTCTAATACTTTTTTAACTGGATGTATTTCTGAATGCCCTTTTACAGTAGCCCAATATACCAGTTTCAGCTTCAACCTGCGAAGCTCCAGTGGCATCTCATTCATTTCAACCTGTAAAGCTGATACAGGAGAAGTTTTAAATGCTCCACAGCATAATCTCAATGTCTGATTTTGTATTTTATTCACCTTATCTAACAGAGATGCTGAAGCTGTTCCATAAATCATACTCCCATAGTCTAATGTAGACCTTATAAGTGCACAGTATATTCTTTTTAGAGACTGTCTATCAGCTCCCCAATCTATTCCCGCCAAACACCTCAGTACATTTATTCCTCTTTTACATTTATCTACTATCTGTTGAATGTGTTTTGCAAATGTTATCTTTGAATCCAACCAAATACCTAAAAATCTAAATTCAGATACTTGCTCCAGTTTTTGCTCATACAATTTTAATGTAACAACTGGTGCTTTCTTCTTTTTTGAAAAACATATTATTTTAGTTTTTTCCACTGGTATTCGAAATCCCCAATTACTTGCCCACATTTCAACTTCTTTAATAGCATTCTGCATCCTTTCTTCTACATACGACAAATTTCTACCTCTTTTCCATAAAGCACCATCGTCTGCATATAAAGACTTTCCAATCCCTGGTCCAACTGTATTAAAAATATCATTTACCATTATGTTGAACAATATAGGGCTGCACACACTACCTTGTGGTGTACCATTTTCAATTGCATATTTCTTTGAGTACGAAGACCCAGTCCTTACTTGAATGGTTCTATCAATTAAAAAATCCTTAATCCAGTTATACATTCTACCATTAATATTCATTTTATTCAGTTTAATTAAAAGTCCTTCCTTCCACATCATATCGTACGCTTTCTCTATGTCTAAAAACACACCAACTAATACTTCTTTATTAATCTGAGATTTTCTTATATCTGATTCTAGACTTAAAATTGCATCTGTTGTGTTTCTACCTTTTCTAAAACCACTCTGATGAGGACATAAAAGATTTTTTGATTCCAGAACATAATTCAATCTTGCCACTACCATACGTTCCATTAGTTTACAGAGGTTAGAAGTTAATGCAATCGGTCTGTAACTTGTAACTTGCGAATGGTCTTTTCCTGGCTTTACAATTGGAATAATTATGCCATGTTTCCAAGAGGAAGGGAGTTTTCCTAATTTCCACACTCTATTAAAAAGATATAATAAAATATTCTTTGACTTATCTGATAGATACCTAATCATTTCATTACATATTTGTCTTTACCAGGAGAAGTATTTCTAACTCCTACAAGTGCCTGATTTAATTCATACATGGTAAAAACTTCATCTACTGAGCTTTCATTTACATCTCTTTGCTCTAAAATATTTGGATTTTCCTTCATTTTGTTTTCTCTATATAATCGAATTTCTTCTGATATATTTGTATTACTATGAACCTTAACAAAATTTTCAGCCAATACTTCTACTTTTCCAGAGTTAGATATGACTTGTTTTCCTTCACTAATTAAAACTGGAATTTCTCTGTTAGGTTGAATCCCTCCCATCTTTCTTATCATTCCCCACATTTCATTAATGTCTGTCTCTTTTCCAATTTCATCACAAAATTTCCTCCAATAATTATTTTTTGCCATCCGAATTGTTTTCCTGACAATTGCTTGTGTTCTCTTATATTCAATAAAATCATTAAATGAATATGATTTTTTTACTTTCTTAAATACTCTGTTCCTTTTCTTTATAATTTCACTGCACTCTTCTGTCCACCATGGTACGACCTTCTTTCTCCTTTTCCCTGTGCTTTTCCCAATTACATCAGTTGCTGTTTTGTAAATAACATCACTTATATATTTATTTAATTCATCAACATCTTCTATCGATATATCTATTGTCAACATTCTAGTCTCACTTATTTCTTGGAATTTTTTCCAGTCAGCAGATTTAAGTTTCCATCTAGGATTTTCTTCCCTTTCAACGTGTTCCAAGTCTATTCCAATTTTACAGCTTATTGGGAAATGGTCACTACCTACTGTACTTTCTTCCATAACACTCCATACACACTTCCTTGCCAAACTTTGAGATGCTAGAGTCAAATCAATTGCTGAAATTCTTCCCTGTGCAACATCTACCCTTGTATTCCTACCATCATTTAAGCATATTAAATCTTTCCATTCCAACATCTCTTCTACTACATTTCCATTCTGATCAGTATGTACACTTCCCCATAGCATATTGTGAGCATTAAAATCCCCACACCATATAATTTTATGATTTCCTAATCCCCCAATACTCTCTAATGTTTCTCTACTTAACCTTTCACATGGGTTATAAAAATGTATCACCCATATACTTTGTGATTCGGCCCAAACTTCAACCACCAGCGACTCATATTCCTTATTTACCTGCACTGTTCTGAATCCTATTCCTTGTTGTACAAAGGTAGCAACTCCACCTCCATTTCCAACACCCCTATCTCTTCGTACTGCTACATATCCTTGTAAAACAAAGTTTAAATGCGTTTTCAGCCATGTTTCCTGTATACATATAATTTGCGGTCTGCTTTCTAAACTATCAACACATTTTTTTAATTCCTGTCCATTTGCGATCAGACTTCTTGCATTCCACTGTAAAATTGTAAAAACCATTACAATCCACCACATGCTGCTTGAGAGTTTGTATTTTGCATCTTGATTCTCTCATTTATTTGCTCCACAGTTACTTCTTCTGTTTTCAGATGTTTTCCTGCTGCTCTGATTATAATTCTGATCTTTTCTGTTGTACTTTCTGTTTGTGCAGAGCAGTTTATTTCTTCAGCCACAAAGGCAATGAATGATACTTTGTCTACTAGCATAGTATTATCATTCACCTTGCTACAACTATGGCTTTCTTTTGTTCTAGTTGTAACCTTTTGAGTATTTTCTTTTGGTTCTACCACCTTAACCCTTTTTATTGCTTCAGCATATGTTAACCCTTCCGAAACCTTGACACTTTGAATTTTCATTGCTTCTTTTCTTACTTGACATCCACCATAGCCAGCGCTGTGATCACCTCCACAATTGCAACATTTGGGTTTTACACCCTGTCCACATTTTCCATATTCATGTTCTCCACTACACCTCGCACAACGTTGTTTTCCCTTACAAACAGCTGCCACATGCCCGTACTTTTGACATTTATAGCACCTAAGCGGAGGAGGAACATACTGTCTAACAGCATAGCTTATAAACCCAAAGAATACTCTTTCTGGTAATCTGTCCTCATCAAACTGCACCATTACAGATAAGCTATCCAGCTTTTCTT
>NW_015538006.1:247444-252942 GCF_001515605.1 Sinocyclocheilus anshuiensis
CAGCTTTAGGTGCATTTACCGCCACCTACTAGGATGGAGTGTGGAGCATTGACGTTAAAGGAAAACAAAACAAACAAAAAAATAATAAAATAATAACAATAAAAAAAAAATAAAACAAATTAGTAGTGATTCTTTAAATCCTGTTTATTAACTCTGTATCTTTGAGATACTTAAATAATATGTGAAACATTTCTATAGTCACATCTTTATTTAACAATTTCTGAAGTGAGATCTGATTTATTTCTATATGAAGTGCTTCTGTAAGTTGTACTCTTTCGTTGTCATATCCTTTACATTTTATTAAAATATGTTCAACTGTTTCAGGAAGATCACATTTAACACAAAGTCCAGACTCATGTTTTCCTATTATAAATAATGATTGATTAAGTGCAGTGTGTCCAATTCTAAGGCGAGATATTATGCTGTCTTCCTTTCTATTCCCAAAAATTCTCCTCTCATTTCCAACTGTTTTTTGAATATTATATAAATGCCGTCCTTTATTCTCACCATCCCATTTACTTTGCCATATATCTTTTAATGCTTTTTTAATTAGCCCTTTTATTTCTAATTTACTCATTGGAACATTAAATTCTAGGTTTTAATGTTTTTTTCGCTAGTTGATCCACCAGTTAATTTCCTTCTATTCCTATATGTGCAGGTATCCATACAAAAGAGATAATTGTTTTTGTTTGTATTCTGAACAAACTTTGTAAAATGTCTGATAAAATGTCTGGTCTAGTTGAAGATTTACCACTCTTTAAACTGGATAGTGCTGAAAAAGACTCTGAACATATGACTACTTCAGGTATATTAATGTCTTCAACCCACTGAAGAGCCAATAATATGGCAATCATTTCTGTTGTATAAACTGATAGGTGATTAGATGTTCTTTTTGCTATTCTATACCTGAACCTTGGAACATATATTGCTGCTGCTGTGCGTCCTGTTTCAGGATCTTTAGATCCATCTGTATATATATGAGTTACTGATATATATTTCTGATCTAAATATTTCTGTACTATTGAATCTTTAGATTCTTGTCTGTTTTTATCATTTATACTCACTAAAACCTCAAAGTCACTGAAAGTCAACTGCAGGCATTGGAAATAACCATGGAGGTGTTACTGGCAACACAACAGTATTGCAAACATCACAATTACTTATTCCAATTTGATGTGCCTCATTATTTGCTTTCCATCCAAAACTATTTATATTTATGTATTCATGTTCCCAACAGTTTTCTAATACTTTTTTAACTGGATGTATTTCTGAATGCCCTTTTACAGTAGCCCAATATACCAGTTTCAGCTTCAACCTGCGAAGCTCCAGTGGCATCTCATTCATTTCAACCTGTAAAGCTGATACAAGAGAAGTTTTAAATGCTCCACAGCATAATTGCAATGTCTGGTTTTGTATTTTATTCACCTTATCTAACAGAGATGCTGAAGCTGTTCTATAAATCATACTCCCATAGTCTAATGTAGACCTTATAAGTGCACAGTATATTATTTTTAGAGACTGTCTATCAGCTCCCCAATCTATTCCCGCCAAACACCTCAGTACATTTATTCCTCTTTTACATTTATCTACTATCTGTTGAATGTGTTTTGCAAATGTTATCTTTGAATCCAACCAAATACCTAAAAATCTAAATTCAGATACTTGCTCCAGTTTTTGCTCATACAATTTTAATGTAACAACTGGTGCTTTCTTCTTTTTTGAAAAACATATTATTTTAGTTTTTTCCACTGATATTCGAAATCCCCAATTACTTGCCCACATTTCAACTTCTTTAATAGCATTCTGCATCCTTTCTTCTACATACGACAAATTTCTACCTCTTTTCCATAAAGCACCATCGTCTGCATATAAAGACTTTCCAATCCCTGGTCCAACTGTATTAACAATATCATTTACCATTATGTTGAACAATATAGGGTTGCACACACTACCTTGTGGGGTACCATTTTCAATTGCATATTTCTTTGAGTACGAAGACCCCATCCTTACTTGAATGGTTCTATCAATTAAAAAATCCTTAATCCAATTATACATTCTACCATTAATATTCATTTTATTCAGTTTAATTAAAAGTCCTTCCTTCCACATCATATCGTACGCTTTCTCTATGTCTAAAAACACACCAACTAATACTTCTTTATTAATCTGAGATTTTCTTATATCTGATTCTAGACTTAAAATTGCATCTGTTGTGTTTCTACCTTTTCTAAAACCACTCTGATGAGGACATAAAAGTAACTACTATTCATGAAAGAGGCTAGGTTTTCTTCGACGCCTGTTACAGGTCCTCGACATTGCCATCTTCTGTTTTGGAGGTTGATTTCCTAAACACATAGTGGGAAAGGGAATACATTCACTGAACCAAGAACGCCTTAGTTAGCTATTCAATCAGATGCCCAGATATTGAAGAAACACATTTTGTGTGATGAGACTTGAAATTAAAGTCGTGGCCTACATTTGAAGGCGTCTCATGTCATTTTGCAGTTTATCGTGTGTTAATGTTTATGAATGAACATCAATTAATCCATTTAATTATAATGTATACTTATTCAAAATACTACAATACAACGCAAAAGAGGCAATAATGATGAACACTGGCAGTATGTCCAAAAAGAAAAACAAAACAATGTGTGTTAAATCTTGGTTTATTTGGAATACTCTAGTTACACCCGCACAGCAATATCCCAATAGAATGCAAGGTTACTTTATTTTAAGTTGTCCTTGTTACAGTATAATTATACATTTAGATACTGAGTAATTTTTATTAACTACATGTGTTACTTGTAATAATGCATAATTATTTATTATAATAGTAAGTACATGCAACATGCGTAACAAGGACACCTTAAAATAAAGTGTTACCGAATGCTAACCTCTTTTTTAAGGATAAAGCCAACATATGGACATCAGTTGTACAAATTTGTGCATGTAAACGTGGTTAATGTCCTTATTGCAGTGTGTTTGTTTGTGTTCCCTTATGATCGTTTGGCATATTGTGAATGCATTACACAGTAAATTTTACTATTAAACCCACAATAATACCAGCACAGCTGCACAGACGTTAAAGGCATACTGTCAGTTACACACGTTTGATGTTTATCTCCAATATCACACACGCAGTCCTCTTGGGCATTTATTGACTTGAGCGACCACGTGAGAGGAACGCACATCTGTGTCTTCGACAAGGGGGAAGGTATTCTAACCAATTGCTTTTAACGGTTGCTTTAAATATTTCTGTGCGAATTCACATAAAAACACAAACAGAAGTTATTATCACAGTCGCGTCTATCAACGCTTTGACACCAGAATCACACATTTATCGAATACATTTCGACAGAGGCTCCACCCCACTCCCCTTTTAATAAATGTGATGGTGCATGCAGGAAAGACAGCCATTTTGCACCGTCCCTCTTCCACCTAGAAAGTAGGTTGTCGTGGGAAGACGTAATCAGAGAAAACTACTAACTCACAAATCCCACTACACAATCGTTCCCCTGTGTCAGCACACCATACCTACTTAGTTTCCTCCGTTTGCAAAAGGGGGCATCGAGGGTAAGTGTTGATTGTTCATGGTTGTATCTGCGCGAGCTAACTGGTGGTTGTTTACGGTCGCTAGCACGCGCTAACATGCGTCATTATGTAAGTCGTGTCGCTTATAATGTTAGATACTGTTTGATCAGTAGTGCATGCACAGTTGCGTCGAGAGTTACCTGAACTTGTGTAACTTCGGCGCGCTCTTCGAGCTGTTCTGCTAAGTTTAGCATCATCGAGAAGTGTAACGATGCAAAGCAATTAAAAAGATGCAGGTGATGAGCAGGGTTTGGACAGGTCGCTCCCGTGTTACACATGCGGTCTTTACATAGCATGTATTTTCACTGCGATCGCTCTGGAAATGAACAAACTAGAGGTCCTGTTGGAAAACGCATGGTCACTCCCTGGCTAAATGAACGCAGCAAGTGTGTTAGTATAGTAATAGTGTTAAGTTTTTAGCACCGGGGCCCTGTCATGTTCGCCCTTTTGGAAATGGTCCTTCTGCAAGTAAAATGCAACTTTGTGGCTTAATCTCATATCGATCAAAAGGAGGTATCGATCCCAGCAAAAGTTAGTCTTGCGACTCTCCGAGCACTAGAAACGTCTCTTGCTTAGAGCTTTTGCTTTCTTTTTTTCAAGGCTGACGTACTAATAAAATATAAATACACCACACGTACTTCTGAGGTCATCACATTCAGTGGCAGTGTTTGTATAGCTTTGTGCTCATATAGCTGCTTGCTTCCACTAAGTCTGTCAATAAAATGGGTACGGTTATATATGTAGTGAGAAATGTAAGTCTCTGGCCTTCTGCTTTGAGCTCAAAGTAGTGATGTCCGGTTCGCGAACGAATCGTTCGATTTAACCGGTTCTTCTTAGTGAACCGGTTGAACCAGTTCACCAAATCGAACTGAATCGTTTGAAACGGTTCGCGTCTCCAGTAAGCAGTAATCCACAAATTACTTAAGTTATTCACTTTTTTTTAACGTGGCTGACACTCCCTCTGAGTCGAAATAAACCAATATCCCGGAGTAATTAATTTACTCAAACAGTACACTGACTGAACTGCTGTGAAGAGAGAACTGAAGATGAACACGAGCAGAGCAGCATGTGTGCAGCGAGCCGGATAATGAACGTACACGCCCACTGCTGGAGCGGTTCTCGTTCTCGAGTCAAGAACCGGTGGGTCACCAGTACACTGAACCGAGAACCGTTTCTTTCAGACACGTCCGATTTGAGAACCGATTAGCTGATGATACTGCGCATGCGTGTAATTTTTCAAGAGGAGGAAAAGCATGTTATCCAAGCATTTTGTTAAACATCAGAAAGTGTGATAATATAAATATATTTTATTTGACTTTAAAAAAAAAAAAAAGATGAGTTTATCTAATCTGTGTACTTTGTTCAGTTGAAGATTCTGTTAGGTTATAGGCCAAAGGGGTTTGTCAGGGAAGTTGGACAATAATTAAGACTCTATGTTTAATAGAAATAAGGGATGATTTATGAAATACCTGTACTGTAATTAATTATAGTTAACAATGACACATTCACAAATTGAGTTTGTAATAAATAGAACATGAACACGACACGAGTAAAGCAGCTGATGATATTGAACGTGCGTGCAGCGTGCCGGTTAGAGCGGTTATCGTTCTCGAGTCAAGAACCGGTTGCATCGGTTTTCGGATCACCAGTATACTGAACCTAGAACCGTTTCTTTCGGACACGTCCGATTTGAGAACCGATGAGCTGATGATACTGCGCATGCGTGATTCAGCGTGAAGCTACCGAACAGATTGCCTACTATGACTGACACAGCACGTCTGAACCGAACTGGTTCTTTTGGACAACTGATTCTGTGCTAATGCTATGAGCGCGGGTAAACCGAAGACTTGAATGAAGGGCAATCCGGCGAAACGTAAATTTACTTAATTACAAATAAACCGTAATGG
>NW_015538006.1:254465-270431 GCF_001515605.1 Sinocyclocheilus anshuiensis
GTAGTGATGTCCGGTTCGCGAACGAATCGTTCGATTTAACCGGTTCTTCTTAGTGAACCGGTTGAACCAGTTCACCAAATCGAACTGAATCGTTTGAAACGGTTCGCGTCTCCAGTAAGCAGTAATCCACAAATTACTTAAGTTATTCACTTTTTTTTAACGTGGCTGACACTCCCTCTGAGTCGAAATAAACCAATATCCCGGAGTAATTAATTTACTCAAACAGTACACTGACTGAACTGCTGTGAAGAGAGAACTGAAGATGAACACGAGCAGAGCAGCATGTGTGCAGCGAGCCGGATAATGAACGTACACGCCCACTGCTGGAGCGGTTCTCGTTCTCGAGTCAAGAACCGGTGGGTCACCAGTACACTGAACCGAGAACCGTTTCTTTCGGACACGTCCGATTTGAGAACCGATTAGCTGATGATACTGCGCATGCGTGTAATTTTTCAAGAGGAGGAAAAGCATGTTATCCAAGCATTTTGTTAAACATCAGAAAGTGTGATAATATAAATATATTTTATTTGACTTTAAAAAAAAAAAAAAGATGAGTTTATCTAATCTGTGTACTTTGTTCAGTTGAAGATTCTGTTAGGTTATAGGCCAAAGGGGTTTGTCAGGGAAGTTGGACAATTATTAAGACTCTGTTTAATAGGAATAAGGGATGATTTATGAAATACCTGTACTTTAATTATAGTTAACGATGACACATTCACAAATTGAGTTTGTAGTAAATGGAACATGAACACGAGTAGAGCAGCTGATGATATACTGAACGTGCGTGCAGTGTAGGGGTGGGGGAAAAATTGATACAGCATAGTATCGCGATATTTTCCGCGGCAATACTGTATCGATACACGGACGGCAAGTATCGATCTTTTATTATACTATTTAGTAGAATAATAAAATCAATTTCTTCACAATCCACTAGATGGTGGTGTTGAGTTTTTTCTGGTGAGGTCAGCTGGGTCACCTTCAGCGTGCAGTAAGTTAGTAAAATAAAGAGGGTGGCATCGCAGAAAGTTATCAGAAAAGCCCCGTCCGCGTTTAAATCGCATGTATGGACTTCGAATTTGTAAACAAGGAGGGGATGTAAGTAAGGATGCACCGAAAATATAGGCTACATATAATAATAATAATATATATGGCGCTCCGCCCGGCAGTGTTCAGCGCGCATGTTTCACTCTCCTCGTCACTTGAGAAATGTTTCTTTTTAGTTAAAACATGTTGTCAAAGTTTTCCTTTGGGGACATAATTTGAAGTTGGAAAAAGGTAATAAATTGTAATATATCGCAGAATATCGCAGTATATTTTAAATCGCAATAATATTGTACCGTGACACAAGTATCGTAATATATCGCATCGTGAGGCCTCTGGTGATTCCCACCCCTAGTGCAGTGTGCCGGTTAGAGCGGTTCTCGAGTCAAGAACCGGTTGCATCGGTTTTTGGATCACCAGTACACTGAACCGAGAACCGTTTCTTTCGGCCGCGTCCGATTTGAGAACCGAAGAGCTGATGATACTGCGCATGCGTGATTCAGCGTGAAGCTACACTCTAAAAAATGCTGGGTTAAATACAACCCAGTGCTGGGTAAAATAGGGACAAACCCAGCAATTGGCCTGTTTTGACCCAGTGGTTTGATTAAATGTTTAACCCAAACTTGTGGGTAGTAACCCAACCGCTGGTTCAAAACAACCCAATTGCTGGGTTTGCCCCTATTTTACCCAGCACTGGGTTGTATTTAACCCAGCATTTTTTAGAGTGTATTTAATATGAATTTATGGACAACTCATTCTGTGCTAATGTTATGAGCGTGGGTAAACCGAGGACTTGAATGAAGGGCAATCTGGTGAAACGTAAGTTTATTTAATAACAAATAAATCGCAATGGATTATGTATAGTAAGTGGATTATGGTTTCTGCGCTGATGACAACTAATTTATTTACTTTATATCTTCAAGACTTAAATCCTCGTATGCACATCACTGCCTGTTACTGTATTTGGGTACTTAGTTGCAAAACTTAATTGTAAACTTTTCAGATCATGATTATGATGTTTTAACTTACTGAAGTTATGATTACTGATTTTATATATTTGAATGTGTATTTTCATCCCGGCCCGGAACGATAGACTTGATATCATTACGTCATCGCGAATGATGTCATTACGTTAGGGCATGAAAGAACCGATGAACCGGTTTTTTGAACCGGATCATTGAAACGAACTGTCCGAAAGAACCAGTTCGCGGAAAAGAACCGGACTTCCCATCACTAGCTCAGAGGCCTGTTGAACTGAAAGCTGCTGCTGTTCAAGACTGTCACGTGAACTACTACCGCTATCATTTGATAAGAGCTTCACAATGGGCGATTGTGCATTTACTTCCAAGCCAAAACCTTTGTTTAGTTATGATGCATAAAGCTCTCTGAAAATGACTTGAGGAATCCATAAAGTCTCATTATAGTGACTATAGCAGGACCAGTCAGTGCTTAATGCAATGGTAATCTAATGTGGACTGTGTTCTGTTGGGAATGCTTTATCATGTTAGAAGTGTTGCGACCTTCAGTTGTAGTTTGGTATAGAAATAATGAGTTATGTCTAGAATGGGAGCCTTGTAGGTAAAATCTTTTCAGGGTAAAGACAACATAAGCTGATAATATTGAACAAGAACAAGACCACTGCCGTTAAGATCAAGAAGGTCCGTTTTGCTTGATGTGATTGTTTGTAATGGGCTCTTTGGGCTATTTGTGTAATCAGGGCAGGGGCGTAGTTTGTGGGGGGATATAACCAAACCCCCCAAATCGCGATTTCTTTGATCAATATTGCGATTTCGATTTTAATCACGATTTTGAAAATTGTACTGTAAAGCGATTTAGAAATCGCGCATGCTCAAATCGCTATTTTATGACGATTTCGATTAATCGCACAGCCCTAATGGAGATGGCTCCAGATCGGCGATGTAGTATTTGGTTTCCCAACAAGGTCCATCGCCCAAAATAAAATTTTCCTGCGCTCAAACCTGCCAATCTAAAGGAAACGCTGTGTATGGCGTTTGAGGTCATTTGTGAATTACCATAGACTTATAGTCTAAATAAAACGCCGGTGGCAGTAGACAACCGCGGTGGCAACCGACCACTGGAAAAAAATAATCCTACATTTAAAAAAAACTTCTTGATATCACTTTCGAGTCCATGAGTTCGCCTACCAATGGTGTGAGAGAAGCGCAGCTTTCACTCTCAACCAAACTAACATTACCAGCCAATCAGAATATTTTGCTCTTATAAACACGATGAAAGTTCACACATGATCTCTTAAAGGGATCAAATGATGCTATTTCAAGTTTTCCTTTCTCTGGAGTGTTACAAGCTGTTCGTGAATAGAAGCAGATCTGAAGTTGCAAAGACTAAAGTCTCAAAACCAAAGAGATATTCTTTATCAAAGTTAAGACTCTGCCACGCCCCCCTAAGAGAGGCGGGGCATATAGGACCTACA
Source organism: Sinocyclocheilus anshuiensis (assembly GCF_001515605.1). Classification (NCBI taxonomy): domain Eukaryota; kingdom Metazoa; phylum Chordata; class Actinopteri; order Cypriniformes; family Cyprinidae; genus Sinocyclocheilus; species Sinocyclocheilus anshuiensis. The sequence continues at coordinate 257,959 of NW_015538006.1, forward strand.
ATAATGTACAGTATTTGAAAAATAATGTGTTTTTTGAACATTAAAGCATGTCAACATATTCTGTTACACCAAATACACAAAATAATGATCTTTAAAAAAGCATCATATGACCCCTTTAATGGTAACTTACCGGTAATTTACCAGTGAAGACTGTATGTGTGACGTCACTCTTCCTCTGCATTTGCTGTGAATTTGAATTGCTTAACGTTCATCTGGGAAAACAGTGTGCATTATCTCACTAGATTTGTAACGTAAATCATTTAAACCTTTGCCAATACAGGAGAATACATCAACCTATTTCTAAATATGCCATTTATTGTACATCGCGATTTCAAAATAAAAGTTTGAGTTTGCATGTGGCCAAATATTAAAATTAAATGGATTTAAATATCGTTTAATCACGCTGTAAAGTGAAACGTCACCAGGCCGTTGGCGCCCTCTGCTTATTAGTATAAGGTATTTAGGTATTTGTATTTAATACATAATGTACTTAAGTTGGTTATGTTCATATTATGTATAGGCATATTACATTATGTATTTTAACAGTATTGTTCAATAAAACCATGTAATTACTTGGTTTTGATACTTTATTTGAGCCAATTATTATTGCCTCATCCTTAGTTTATATATAGCCTAAATAGTCATACTAAAGCCTGGTTTTCACTGAAGTCTATTTGTGTTACTAAAAATATCAGATTACTCAATTGTCAAAATAATCAGTAGATTACTTGATTACCAAAATAATTAGGGCTGCCACTATTTTCACTATATAACGACTATTTTTATTTTGATTAATCTATCGACTAATCTATTGATTAATCGATTAATCTAACCAATTAATTTCCCACAAAAAAATCAACAATTTTAAAGAACATTTTATTAAACTTGCAACTTTGCCATTCAGTAGTGTACCATTAAAAAGTCTAAATGTAAACAAGCCATTGACAAATGTAAAACTAAAAGAGTAAAAATGCAACCTAATACAAACCTAATAAAAATTAAATAAAAAGAAAATAATTACAAAAGTCTGAGAAAGTCAGCATGTTCTTAATGTCAGTATATTCACATGTTCTGGGCTTCTGTTAATTACAGCTGTGAGTGCAGCTACAAAGGGAAAAAAATCTGTTTAAATTAACCCCAACAGTTGGGTTTTCACATTAAATGCAATGTTTAGAGTCCACTAGAACCAAGTATTAAAATTTTATTATTAAAAGTTATTATTATTATTACAAATTTTAAGTATTAAAAGTACTCTTATAAATGTGTAAACAACAGAATTAAATGGACATCTCCAGCATGATGAAAAAAATGAACAGAGGGCTTCAGTAGTGAAACTCCAAATGAAATCCAAATTTCTATGAAATCCTTTTTTGAGGCAATAATAATTAGTTCAAATAAAGTATCAAAAGCAAGAAATCATATGTTAAAACACTGTTAAAATACTGTATTATAATGTAATAGAGCCACTGATCTATATATAATTATAAAATAATATAATATAATCTCTAATTTAGGGATATGCCGGCATCAAATTTTCATGTTGCGATTAATTGCTAATGCTTTTATCACGGTATATGGTATTATCACGATATTGAAATTCTGTTTTGTTTTTTTTTAAGTGCTGTCATAATACAGTATAACAGGTTTAATAACTTTTTTCTTATAACAAAAATAACTGAACATTTAAATGCAATAAAGCAATACAGAAAAATGTATAAAGTTAAAAGTTTTACACAGATTAAAGTGCAAAAGAACTATAAAGACCAATAGGTATCACTTTACAATAAGACCTCATTAGTTAACCTTAGTTAATGCATTAACATTCACAATGAGCAATAGCTACATTTGCTACAGAAGTTATTAATCTTTGTTAAAAAATACAAGTCTTAGTTCATGTTAGCTCATTAAATAACACAGTTGCAACTTTCGATTTTAACAACATGTTATTAAATATTGGAATACCTAAGATTAATTATTAGTTAAGATTAGTTCAGAAGAATTTTTCATTAGCAGTTTGTTAACTAATTAATTAACTAATGTTAACTAATGAAGCCCTAATGTAAAGTGTGACGAACAATAAAGAATCAAAACACTTTCAAACAATATCTAGGGCATGTTGTAGTCCAGATTAAAATGTAAAAAAAGTTTGAAAATATTTAGACTTAATAGGTTATTTATTTAAGTATTTCGCTCTGTGATGAACATCATAGCAAATACACAAATCTGAATGGCTGAAAGTATTCTTAAAATGCATTCAAAATTCTGAATAATTTGTTATATATAATTATTCACGGTATTTAGAAGTGCCCACGATAACATTATCGTGCATACCAATTACCGTGATATATCGCATTACCGGATACCGGCACAAGTCTAATCTCTATTATAGATCAGTGAATAGAGCTAATGTACAGTACGCATTACAACAAAGGCCTGCAGGGGGCGCCAACGGCCTGACGATTGTTTTTACACATTACTGTGCGATCTAATACTTGTTTAATATTGACCAAGCATCATTTAATTCAAATGTCCACTTAATCTTTAATATCTGGCATTTTCTTTACGACAGAAATGCTATAGCCACTGTAATTTAATGAATATGTGGAGATCAAAACTCAGAGTGAGGGTTTGAGCTTTTGTTTTGAATCCGCGAAATAATGATGTATTCTCCTGTGTTTGCGTGGATTTATAAATGATTTACCTTACAAATCTGATGAAATGGCGCACGTTGCGTTCCCAGATGAACGTTATAATAAACCCAAACTCACAACAACATGCACAGATGGTTGTGATCTCAGATATCAGATCCTGTGGAACAGCATTTACTGTGAACGGAGTTAACCTACTGTGAGATGCACGTACGTAACCTACACGCCTATAACTGCATTGCATATAATTATTTAAATCGTAGTGTTTGTGAATTCACAGTTATGCTTAATTTTGATTTTAAATGGGTTTAATATATCATGCAGCCTTGGAAAACAGTCTAATAATGTGTTTTATGGATTCTCGTCCGTGAAATGCGCCACTTCTGGTAGTTTGCCGGTTAGTCGCGCAGGCAAAATGAAGTTGAGGATTTAAAAAAATCGAATAGAATCGACGAATCGTGACAGCCCTAAAAATAAGCATTAGTTACAGATGAGTTAAAATATTTCAAAATACAACTGCATTGTTTTACTTGTTGTAATTAAGACAAATATTTTGTCATTTAAAATTTCTTAAAAATAGGATTAAAATATTGTCTCGTTCTAGTGAACCAACTATCTGTATTTTGTCTCATCTCGTGAGCTCAATGTATTGTCACACCCTAGTTTTTTGTATAAAAATATGGTATTTGTATAATTTGGAATTTGTATAAAAATATGGTATTTTTATATAAAATGAGCAAAAGTTTTTTGCTTTAACCCCTGGGATTGTGGTTAGACGAGTTTATTTATTTATTTATTTAGTCATTTATCAGACGCTTTTATCCAAATGAGGACAACAGAAGCAATCAATTGTAGTATTAAAAATGTCTTAAATTAAGACATAATGTAACTAAAATTTAAATAAATAACAAATAGAAATAATACAAATCAAATGACAGTAGTTTATCAGTAATCCTAAAAAATAACACTGCCAAACACATGATGTTAAGAGTGTACTTTCAGATATTTATATAACTGCCATTTTACACACATACATACATACATACATACATATATGTATGTATGTATGTGTTTGTAAAATGGCACAGTTTTATAAATATCTGAAACTGTGTGCGAAGGGGTTAAATAATATTGATTATCATATTATAATGCTTGACTGACTGATGTTAAGAGTGTACTTTCAGATATTTATATTTATTTAATTTTTCTTTTTATCAGTCTGGCGAGTAAACAAAAAAATTTACTAGCCAATGGCGATTCAATTGCCAAGGTGTCTGTAGAGGGCTGGTAATTGTGCTCTGTTTGATCATTTATTGGTGAAGTTAATGGGATATTTTAGCCATAATGTTAATACAGGCAAATATACAGGCATAATACAGGCAATATATGCCTGTATTGTGCTTTTGCATTACATTAGGTTTCATTAGATAAAGCCAGTTGTAACTGACATGTTCAGGCCTTATGTGACATTGGCAAGATGTGCAGCATCGACTCTCATGTAAGATCTGTCCGTCTCCATGGCTTGATTGTAAAGGAAAAACCCAATTCTAATAGAGCCAGTATAAATAATACACAAAGAAAGCATATTAGCCCGTGTGTCTTTCTCAGCATGGTAAAGGACAGCAAGTCCACAAATACTGGGAATCAGCACAGATGTTCATTGATAAAATGCCGGTCTAACCGCATGGCTGTTCTTTCTACAGATTGACGGGAGCAACATTTCAGAAAAGCAAGGCCACTGAGAGGGTAAGTGCTTCTCACTTTTGTGTTAGGATGCGTTACAATGGACTGTTTGTTAAGCAAGACATCACAATGTCATGCATGAATGTGGGAAAGGTAGGTATTCCTATTCCAAATGACTGGCGCTCAGAACATGATTTGACTAGAATCATCAGACAATGCACACAAAGCCAACAGATTAGTTTGAGAGGTTGCAGATGAGTTGATTTTCAGTCCGTATGAAGCCTGACAACACGTCTGATCAGAAAAACCACTATACTGGTTCTTGAACTAAGGTTTCTATTCTTGCCTCTGTCATAGAAATGAGCAATTGTGGCCTGTGCTCCTCAGACTGTTTGGATGTTCGGTGCTTGTAGTTCCTTGACCTAGAGTATTGAACTTTTAATGAGAGCCACCAGTGTCATATCTGGAAACTCTTACACGACAATGCTGCTAGTGTTTGGATAATTAGTGTAGTTTTATGTCGGCTTGTAATAAAGTATTAGTCAGTCATGTGGAGGTCCTATGTCATTTAGGATTTTGCACCTTCATTTCTGTCAATTCATGTTGTGCTATTAAGAGATCTGCATGAAGCAAAATTGCATGAAATGAACTCTCTGTTCCTTAGTGTTTAGTGCTCAGAATTGAAGACAAATGGTTTCCTTGGATACTTGGTAGTACACACACGCGCACACACACACACACATACTCTTGTGTGTTGATGCTGCTACGTTGGGCCGTTCTTTGCAGTTGGATTTTTGTCCTACATGGCAACACCTCCATTATCTGCAACTGCTGGCTGGCAATTCCAACAGACTCCGTACTCGTATTTAGAGTTCGACCAACATGGGTTTTTCATTGGCCGATGCCGATATTTAGAAATCAGGGCAGCCGATATATGATGCGGATTTTTTGGGCCGATATGTTTGGCCAATTTTCTTTTTTCCCTTCATCTCATAAAAGTGAGTTTGAGTAAATGATTATTGCAGGGTACAAGATAGTAATAGTAGAACAAACAGTTCAGAAAGAAAACAGGAAATGGCCACAAAGCACTTTCTTCTGCCATATGGTAGAGTCTTTAAAGGCCATATCATCATGAAAATCTAATTATTCTTGATCTTTTTAAATAAAGGTAACTCAAATCCCTTCCCAATCCAACAAGATAATTTTAGTGAGACAAAATTACAAACATCTGTCTTGCATACATTTGAGATGTCCCTAGGATGCACACAAATAAAAGGGATAGTTTATCTGAAAATTATTTCCTTACTGTAATGTTATTCCAACCCATAAGACTATTGTTCATTATTGGAAAACAGATGAAGATACTTTTAATATTCTCTCATCACTTTTGCCCATGCCTTGAAAGCCCACACAATCCAAAACTTTGATGCTTCAAAAAGCTCATAAAGATATTGTAAAAGTAATCTATATGAATTGAGTGGTTTAATACAAGTCTTCTGAAGAAACATGCTTTATATGATGAAGAGGTTTAAAGTCTGCGTGAACCGGAAGTTGCTGCCGACTTTATTTTAGTGAAGTGATTTATTTCCAGCTGAAACGGAATAATGAGTAGAGGGTGTGCTGTGGTTTTATTTTTGCGCTCCTCCTCTCATCTCATTCATAGCAACCTAACTGTTGGAGGGGTGTGTTTAAGGATATTCTGCCCAAGCCGTCAGACTGACGTCATCAGAGAAGGAATGCAATTCCAGAGCGGAAGTAAATGTTCAGATTTTGATTAAAGATTACCAAGACAAACAATTTTTCAGCGGATTAACTTGCACGGTTTAATTGTTCACATCAAGACTAGCAATGTGCGCTAGTAAAGTAAATAAAGTCAATTTTGATTTCATGCGGACGTTAATGTAGGTCTTTATTCACGTATATTGATCAACGCACACAGAGCGTCTAATAGGGTCAACACCGGATGCACTGACTTTTTTAGCAACCAGAAAATTGCTCTTTGGTTTTGGCCAAAATAGTTTTGAAGGGGTGAGTTCACTGACCGAAACTAGGGATGCACCGGAATGAAAATTCTGGATGCACTTGGCCGAAAACCAAATCCGAAACCAAAAATGCTTTGTAATGATTATTTATTATTTTATGAATTAATATGAAGTTTTTTTATTATTATTATTTAACTCAATACATTTTAATGACACTGGATTTTAAAAAAGTAACAACACAACTGGACAGAATTTATATTAATATTGGTAACACTTCACAATAAGGTTCATTAGGTAACATTAGTTAACTACTCTAGTTAGCCTAACATGAACTTAGAATGAACAATACTTCAGCATTTATTGGTCTTAGTTACTGTTAATTTCAACATTTACTAATGCATTATTAAAATCAACTGTTTGCTTGTTAATAGTTAATGCACTCTGAATTAACGTGACCTAACAGTAGGGCTGGGCAATAAATCGGTAACGATAATTATTGCGCGATATAAATTTCCTCGATAAACGATAACAAGAGTTCGATAAATGTTCAATATAATGTTTATGCGGCCAAGGCGGAACTAAACAGCGTTAGTCATTTGAAGCGCGCCACTCGGACTGTTTATCCGCTCGGATCAAAGTTCAAACGGCGGCTCGGCGCAAGCTTCATTAGAGCAGATGATGAGTCTCGATCACGCGAACACTAATCAGCGCTGTGAGATCTAATGTGAAGCTCTTGAATTCAGCGAAGAACACAAATAACTCAGTTTACAGCCAGATGTTACAGCTCTGACAAACAGGAGAAACTCTGTGTGCAACGATACAGCCAGAAGGCTTTTTAATCTACAAATCGCCATCATTTACCATAGATTTACTGTAGCACTAACTGCACCATGGTATTGTGTCAGAAATGTGGGTATTCCTGTCAAATTTCATTATATTATTAATGTCGACAGTCATGTATAAATGTATTGAAGGATGAGTAATGGAATATAATTGCAGTACTTTTTGTGATTAAGCTATAGCGTTTATGCGTTTATACTAAATGTATTTAGACTAGGGCTGCACGATATACCGTTTCAGCATCGATATCGCGATGTGTGCACCCGCGATAGTCACATCACAGGATGTGCGATGTTTAGTATACTGATCGTTATATTTATACTGATTGTTTTCTTTGCTCAGTCACACACAGACACGGTGTCTACACCGGACGGGACAGCTGTACAGAGATACCCATTTTAAATACATTTAGTAGCAGAGCTACTGCACGCAATTTTCAGTGCTGGAAATCAGTTTATCCTTTGTTGAAACTTCTGCGTCGTCGTGGAGAGCACGGGTTCACGGTCGCTTAGCAATGGCAGACGCCATGAAAGCGCAAGCTCCGAGCGATTTGGAATGAAGGAGAGAGCGGCGCGACTGGCGTTTTCCACGCGTTTTTAGACGTGACATGTTAACGGCCCCAAAGTCTTTCTACACTGGACACGACAAAACGACCATTGCATTTAATTTGAACTTTGTGTCAGTACGTCATAAACGAGGCATCAATTTAATGTCGGGGATTTGTCGTGTCGCGCCACATCTAGTGTAGTCAGTCACACAGCATCTCTGATTAAAATGGGTTCTATAGTATTTTGTCGCGTCCGGTGTAGACACAGTGAGAGCCACGCACGCAGATGCACGTGAACTCTGAATTCCGTTCACTTCCGCTACTATTTGTGCCTGAAATACTGTGCTCTGCAAGTATCCTTGTAAACGCAGTTACTTATGGCTTAGGTGAAGGCAAACAATTGAGAAAGAAAATGGACGTGTAACAGTATATTGGTTCACACACAGCAGTTTAATGTTCCTGTTGCTTTCTCTGTCAAGAACAAAACACAAAGAAAAATCACTTTTGTAGCTTTAACAGATTTATTAGATTTAATTTATAGTGAAAACTATGCAGTGTTATTTTACATTTGATTATTTATTTTCTGTACCTGAATACTGTTAGACTTACCTGAAAAATATAAAGCACTGCTTATTTCATTTGTATTTTTCTTCTGTTATTTATCTATGCTTGTAATTTGTTTATTTCTTATGCTGATTTACTCGCCTACAAAATCACCCCAATCATTATTTTTTTCCCAAATAAACTAAAGTCATGTGGTGATTTTTTTTTCATATCGCAGAAAAATAAAATATCGCAATGTGAGTTTTTTCCAATATCGTGCAGCCCTAGCGCAACCCCATTCCCAGTTTAATGCAAGAGAATCAAACTTTCACCATGGATTTAAAGGGGTCATATGATGCTTTTTTAACGATCATTATTTTGTGTATTTGGTGTAACAGAATATGTTGACATGCTTTAATGTTCAAAAAACACATTATTTTCAATCACTGATTTTTTTTTTTCCAAATAGAGCTGGTCATATTTTTTTTTTTCATATCGCAATATATATCGCAGAAAAAAAAATATTGCAATGTGAGTTTTTTTCCAATATAGTGCAGCCCTAATTTAGACTACAGTTTTTCATACAAATACCTAGAAGCCATATTACATTTTGATATTTATGTGCTATATTTGTGGTTTTAACTGTGAATATCATGTTCTAAATGTATGCTACTATGGAAGACCAATGGTTAAAAAAAAAAACTCAAACAGTCAGAATAATTACATTTCACCATATATAAATGAGGTTGCTACAATTGTTACAGATATTACTGCATCCTAACTCAAGCTACTAACAAATGTGTATTTCTAAGAGACAAAAAAATCTTAGATTTTAATATTATCAGGCAACACAAACATGTTTCTTGATTTGAAACAATATTACTTATTAGAACATGCAGAAATAAGGAATTATTATTATCTATTAAGATATTTATTTTAAGGAAAACTTGCTGGAAAGGTGTAAAGAATTCAAAAACAGTTGTTTGTCCTAGGGAAAGTGTTTGTCGTGTTCTGACCATAAATAATAGCTTAAAACCACAATTAACTGTCTGGTTTTTGCAACTTTCACATTGGAGCAAAAATCTGCCTTTAAACTTGAAAGAAATAAAATTTGACATTTATCGTGATAATTATCGATATCGACTGATATGGAAAACTCTCTGGTGTCATTGACTGGTTCTTAATTTTTAACTAGTTAACTTGAAAATGTAACTACAACATAATTCAAGTAACTTTCTTTAACCCTCTAGCTACGGAAAATTCTATTCCAAGTGCACTACACATGAAATTGTCAACATGATGTAAATGTTAAAGGGGTCATATGATGCGATTTTCAATTTTTCCTTTCTCTTTGGAGTGTTACAACTCCGCTCACTCTAGCCGGCTCTTTTGGAAGGACACGACTAGAAATCAGTGGTTAAGTTGTATTTACAACACTGTTGCAGAACAGTCCAACCCAAATATTCAGATGTGTGCAGCACATTTTATGGAGGACTGTTTCCTGATCCTGGGAGAGTAGACTACAATGCCGGCTGTTCTGACTCACAGTCTGTAAGTACGTTTTCATTTAAAGGATTTGCCACTGACGATTCAAACGTGAGCGTTTCAGAAAGGCGGGGCATAGAGGAGAAACTATAATGTTCAGTATGTGGAAAATAATGTGTTTTTTGAACCTTAAACCGCATAAACACTTCATTACACCAAATACACCAAATAATGTTCTTTTTAGCAACATCATATGACCCCTTTAAACATCACTTTTTCTTTGCAGAAAAGATGCATGAACTACTACTACATCTTGTACAAAGTTGTCATACATATTGTATGTTCGGAAATAATGTAGAAAATGCTTTAAAAAAATTCTCAAAAGTCAAGGTCATTCAAATTCAAAATTACTGAAGTTATAACACCAGTAGACTTATCTATTAATGTTCTGTAAAAACAATAAACAGCAGCTTTCAGCCTGTCACCATGATGCAAACATGAAATATCAGACATACAGTAGTGGTTCTTTACAGGGTTTTTATTCGATTGCGCTGCTTTTCCATTGTTTTTTCTGTGTAAACATTTAACTGTTGCGCTCACATCTCTTGCAGTGTCTCATGCATGAAACGGCATTATAAAAACGCGGCGCTCAAGTTAAAAGACTCAACTCTCATCTTCTTGCAATTTTTTTCCTATTCCACTGCCCGCGTTGCATCTTTGTTAACACAAAAGCTCATTCTGTGTGAATGGCACCTAACGATATATGCGCGCCACACATGAGCGGTTAAACGTGCACCGACATGGGCTAATTGGATCGTTCTTTTCTCTTTACTGTTATCATTGGCATATTGTGGCATATCAAAGTGTCTAATTCTAACATTTGTTAATATTTCTATTCAAAATCGTGATTCCTCTTTCTAAAAAATAAAATTGTGACAAAACATTACATTCAAATTAATCAATTAAAAACGGAAAAATCGCCCAGCCCTAAATGGAACCTTTTTGTAAAGTGTTTTATATTAAATATAAGTATATTTAAGTATATTAAATATCAATATATTATTTTTATTCAATTCCAAGCAGCAGAATCAGATATAACTTTTTTTAAACTAATTATCCAAATTATGTATAGTCCTACAAAGCAATTATTATCAGACATACCCCTGGTTTCACAGACAAGGCTTAAAGGGGTCATATGATGCGATTTCAAGTTTTCCTTTCTCTTTGGAGTGTTACAAGCTGGATCAGCTACTGTATGTATGTTTTGTTATTAAATGTATTAGTTTAAGTATTTGCTATTGACTGTTCAAATGCGGAGTTTTGCGCATTGTGTGTGTGTGAGAGAGAGAGAGCGAGAGAGAGAGAGAGAGAGAGAGACAGGGTCACATCACAGGGGAGTATCAGTGCCTTTGTTTTGTCTCAAGATGCACACCAGTAATGTTTTTTTCTAAACACGTTCATAAAAATTGCTTAAATGTCCCAATTGAACTTTGATCTAATACTGGCTTACTCTAGGCCCCGTCTGTGAAACCGGGCCATAGACTGTAAAAAAAAACATGGACGTAGTGTCCGTGACGTCACCCGTAGGTTTCTGAAGAGCATTTTTGAAGCTCAAATTGCGCGGAGACGGCCGTCACCATCTTGGCTGCATGTCACTCCCGGATAATCGAAAATGGGCAGAAAGGCAGGACGTGGGTGGAGCTGGTTGCTGAAACCACGCCAGCCTTCCGCGACAGTGGTGACAGCAGCGGCGATCCACCTGTCACTCAAGTGTTCACGCCCTTAATTATGCAGAACTTTAAGGCTTAATATAATTTAAATGGATGAGTTATAAAAAGAATTCAACCCCCTCACAGTTGTCATGAAGGGCAAAATTAGCTATATAGACCAAAATAATTTTTTGTACCAGGCTGTAAACATGTTTTTTTCTGCTGTAAAGTTGGGCATTTTAACATGGGGAGTCTATGGGACTGACTCCTTTTGAAGCCAGTCTCTAGCGGCCAGTCGATGAATTGCAGTTTAAGTCATAAGTCACTTGGTTTCATGAGAGAGACCGGAAGGTTGCCGCTTGTTATCAGAGCATGTGAGCAGAGCATAGAGCATAGAGAGAGTAGCGTCATTTTACCGGTGATTTTACCAGTCATGTTACAGCACAGTACTGCTATTGCAAACAGGAACAAAATATAATACATAGAAGTTTCCTGTTGGTGCATTATTTGAGAAGACTTTGTTCTATAATGGGAGTCAGTAATGATGTCCTTTGATAATGTTAATGTTCTTTGCCTGTTTTCTGTAGCTGCTGTTTGAATAACTGATGAAATGAAAGCATTATAACTAACTTAACTTTTATTAAATTGTTTTCATGTTAAATACAAATTCAGTCATAAGAATATTTTATGACATGGCATCCATATGCTACTTGTCTAAAAATATGTAATGTGTAGATTACTCAAGCATTAGGTTGCTTTTAGCCATACCCTGGAGTTGGTTCACTCTCCGGCTATGAAACAAAGTAAGTAAATAATTAAATAAATTAGCATGAAAAAATAGCGTATCGGCGATCGATCTCACAAACTAATGGCCAAGCTTCCACCTTTACCATGTTGACAAAATTTGATATCCTTTCAATTTTTTGGGTGAACTATCGCGTTGAATGTCTACATTTATGTGCTGTGTGAAATGGGTGTAATGCTGCATCCCAGTTTGCCTAGTTAGACTACACATAATACTTCGCTGGTGTAGGGA
>NW_015538006.1:275502-278931 GCF_001515605.1 Sinocyclocheilus anshuiensis
TTTGTAGAAAACGAAGCGTTTGAGAGAGGCGGGGCATAGAGGACCTACAATAATGTACAGTATTTGAAAAATAATGTGTTTTTTCAACATTAAAGCATGTCAACATATTCTGTTACACCAAATACACAAAATAATGATCTTTAAAATAGCATCATATGACACCTTTAAGCCTAGTCCTAGACTAAAATGTAAGTCTGAGCTGTTTCAACTGAAAGAAACTTGCACTGACTGATCTTAAAATATATCAGTGCCTTTGTTTTGTCTCAAGATGCACACCAGTAATGTTTTTTTCTAAACACGTTCATAAAAATTGCTTAAATGTCCCAATTGAACTTTGATCTAATACTGGCTTACTCTAGGCCCCGTCTGTGAAACCGGGCCATAGACTGTAAAAAAAAACATGGACGTAGTGTCCGTGACGTCACCCGTAGGTTTCTGAAGAGCATTTTTGAAGCTCAAATTGCGCGGAGACGGCCGTCACCATCTTGGCTGCATGTCACTCCCGGATAATCGAAAATGGGCAGAAAGGCAGGACGTGGGTGGAGCTGGTTGCTGAAACCACGCCAGCCTTCCGCGACAGTGGTGACAGCAGCGGCGATCCACCTGTCACTCAAGTGTTCACGCCCTTAATTATGCAGAACTTTAAGGCTTAATATAATTTAAATGGATGAGTTATAAAAAGAATTCACCCCCCTCACAGTTGTCATGAAGGGCAAAATTTGCTATATAGACCAAAACCACTTTTTGTACCAGGCTGTAAAAAAAAAAAATTCTGCTGTAAAGTTGGGCATTTTAACATGGGGAGTCTATGGGACTGACTCCTTTTGAAGCCAGTCTCTAGCGGCCAGTCGATGAATTGCAGTTTAAGTCACTTCCGTGTTGGTTTCATGAGAGAGACCGGAAGGTTGCCGCTTGTTATCAGAGCATGTGAGCAGAGCATAGCGTCATGAGAGAGTAGCGTCATTTTACCGGTGATTTTACCAGTCATGTTACAGCACAGTACTGCTATTGCAAACAGGAACAAAATATAATACATAGAAGTTTCCTGTTGGTGCATTATTTGAGAAGACTTTGTTCTATAATGGGAGTCAGTAATGATGTCCTTTGATAATGTTAATGTTCTTTGCCTGTTTTCTGTAGCTGCTGTTTGAATAACTGATGAAATGAAAGCATTATAACTAACTTAACTTTTATTAAATTGTTTTCATGTTAAATACAAATTCAGTCATAAGAATATTTTATGACATGGCATCCATATGCTACTTGTCTAAAAATATGTAATGTGTAGATTACTCAAGCATTAGGTTGCTTTTAGCCATACCCTGGAGTTGGTTCACTCTCCGGCTATGAAACAAAGTAAGTAAATAATTAAATAAATTAGCATGAAAAAATAGCGTATCGGCGATCGATCTCACAAACTAATGGCCAAGCTTCCACCTTTACCATGTTGACAAAATTTGATATCCTTTCAATTTTTTGGGTGAACTATCGCGTTGAATGTCTACATTTATGTGCTGTGTGAAATGGGTGTAATGCTGCATCCCAGTTTGCCTAGTTAGACTACACATAATACTTCGCTGGTGTAGGGAAAGGTAATATTTCTAAATGTGTAGCAAAAAATGCACCAGTATAGAGACCCTACAGACCGACTGCTTGTGTTCTTCGTCACCTTTCTAAACCTGAACAAGTCTATACAGAACAGTCTGCTCCTCCTTAGCTTGAGATATTTTGAGATAATATGAGCTAAAAACAACTTAAAAATACTAACATGCAAGTGTAACTTAGTGACAAAATGAAATGGTACATTGATGATATGACTGCTTTAATGTAAAGATTACAAATAAATATTTAGTTATTTCAGATACTTCACTTTCATCTTTACATAATGGTAAAAATTGAGCTTGTGAAACGTCCAGTATGTGCGTGTGCTTTTCAGGACAACAGAATTAATGGAGGGTTAATGCATTTTTCTACCATTGATTCCTCTAAGCTGCTCTGGATCTTGGCAAAGATGCTTGCTGTATTTTGAAATGCTTCTGTGGCATCTAATGCCCTGCGCATCACAGAAATCAAATATGCACTCAAGGCAGTGAAGTGAACCAGGACTCAGTTGATTAACAACTCCATTCGCATTATACACTCTTTGCTACGCTTTGGAAATTCTAGTTCCAATAGAGCTGTTGCTGTTTTAATTTCTGCCATGAAGCAACCTTCTGTTTTGGACCGTAAGTGAGCTGCGCCTGTAGTAGGTTGCCAGTTTATGACCCTTGGCATTCTGAATCAGGATGTAGTCGTATAAGTTGTTATTTTTGTTGTCATACAGAGAGAAATGAGATTGAGGTGCCTCATAATTAGAGCCCGACCGATATATCGTTTAGCCGATATTATCGGCCGATATGAGCCTGTCGCCGATATATCGGCGAATATGCCACCGATATGAACTTTTTTTTTTTTATTACATATAATGCAGATTAAATGCTTCTGAATGGTGTAATTACTTAGTTTGTCCAGCAGAGCGCGCTCCATTGTTTGCTACTGGCGACCCAGATCAGTGTAGTGTAGATATGCGTGGATGAGCTCAAACTTCACCCGAGTCCGCTGCTTCAAATTATCCACCCGCCACCCACCCGCACCTATATTTGATCATCACATTACAATGATTCTAATTCTTAGTTTTGCATGATGATATGATGAATGGATGGTTCATTTTTAACAGCAGATTCAGTGATGTTAGAGACTAAAGCTGATCTGCGCATCACGGCACGCATCTGCGGCGCATTAAAGCCTGTGTTACAGCCACCGGAGCTGATCGCGGCCATTCAGTCAATGCTGTACCGACCGCGCCACGGCCCAGAACTCATGCTTATCACATCGGTCACATCACATCGTGCGGCACGACAAAATACAATAGAATTCTATTGTATTTTGTCACGCCGCGTCGCTCTCGTCCGGTGTAGAATACAACCCATTATTATCAGTGATGTTCTCTACACTGGATGCAGTAAACTGATGCCTCGTTCTATTTATGACGTGCTGACACAAATCGTGCTGTTAAAATTATTTTCAACGGTCGCTTTGTCGTGTCATGTTGCGGCGCAGATACAGTGTCAGCATAGTTTGTCATTACAGTCAGTAACGTAGCAGATTTAAAAGTTAGTATCTTTCTGCAGTCCAATAGACGGCAGTGCGGTGGTGGCTTGGGTCTGTTGAATGGTGATTTAATGCTACGTTGTCACCTAGTTGGAGAGACTCAATGCTAAGTAAATAAACAAAGTCCCCGTCTTTTACTCTCACAGTGAGCTTCTCATATTCGTTTGCTACATTAGTAGAGCCCTATGATTTCCGCTAGTGTTGTCAAAAGACCCGGTATTTCGGTACCAAGTCGGTACTAAAAAAATGAAAACGTTACGGTACCAGGTTTTCTTAAGT
>NW_015538006.1:279049-279303 GCF_001515605.1 Sinocyclocheilus anshuiensis
TGCGAAAACGCCAAAAAGTGGGTAGTTCCACAATTAGTTCTGGTACTATGAAAAGGTTCCCACGGTGCGAAAGGCCCTTAATATCGGTATCGGCATTGGCCCCCAAAAAACCCATATCGGTCGGGCTGTACTCATAATGACTGAATGATAGGTAGGGCTGGACGATATGGCCAAAATGTATATCACGGTATATTTCTTAATTTCGGTCGATACGATATAATTCCGATATCGATATGAACACTATTTAAAAAAGC
>NW_015538006.1:283537-286488 GCF_001515605.1 Sinocyclocheilus anshuiensis
AGTCGATACGATATAATTCCGATATTGATATGAACACTATTAAAAAAGCCTAATAAAAACTGCCAAGAAAGGCCACAACAGATGTCTGTAGCTACAAACTTATGAAAAATTTATTTGCCAAGTCTATGAAATCTACAAATTATATATATATATATATATATAACTATATAATATTTTAGGAAAAAAATGGCACAAATAAATGTTCACCTTTTATTTGTATTTAGCCTTCATACAAACAAGAAATGTGAAATCACTGTCAAATAAACATCTCAGACTCACCTTATTAATATATCTTTAACTTCAAACTATAGGCTAACATACACTACCATTCAAAATGTTTTGAACAGTTCTTTTTAAAGAATTCTCTTCTGCTCACGAAGCCTGCATTTATTTGATCCAAAATACAGCAAAAACAGTAATATTTTGAAAATATATTTTAAAATATAATTTATTCCTGTGATTTCAAAGCTGAGCTTTAGAATCATTACTCCAGTCACATGATCCTTCAGAAATCATTCTAATATTCTGATTTGCTGCTCAAAAATCATTTATTATGTTGAAAACAGCGGAGTAGAATTTTTACAGGTTTCCTTGATGAATAGAAAGTTCAGCAGAACAGCATTTATCTGAAATAGAAATCTTTTGTAACATTATAAATGTCTTCATCACTTTTGATCAATTTAAAGTACCCTTGCTAAATGAAAGTAATAATTTCTATAATATAAATTTAAAGAGCTTTTGAATGGTATAGTGTATAATGTAACAAAAGCTTTTTATTTCAGATAAATGCTGATCTTTGGATCTTTCTATTAATGAAAGAATCCTGAAAAAATGTACTCAACTGTTTTAAATATTGATAATCAGCATATAAGAATGATTTCTGAAGGATCGTGTGACATTGAAGACTGGAGTAATGATGCTGAAAATTTAGCTTTGATCACATGAATAAATTACATTTTAAAATATATTCAAATAGAAAGCAGTTATTTTAAATAGTAAAAATATTTCAAAATTGTACTGCTTTTGGTGTATTTTGGATCAAATAAATGCAGACTTGGTGAGCAGAAGAGAATTCTTAAAAAAAAACATTAAAATCTTACTGTTCAAAAACCTTTGAGTGGTAGTGTAGGCTAGTGCTGGGCGGTATGACCAAAAGTTTATATCACGGTATTTTTCAAAATTATACCGGTTTCATGGTACATGACGGTATTTTTTTTTCCTGCATGGACCGTATCTTACAAAAATATATACGAAATGATACGATACGAAATCGTATCATGATACGGGACTGCACTGAATTTCACCTCAGAAGAATTTAGTAAAACAGCTGTTTATTAAACACTGCATACCATAGGGCCGTTGCTAACTATTGGCAGAACAGGCAGTTGACCTTTGCATTATGAAGGGCCTCTATAAGGGAAGTCGTGGCCTAATGGTTAGAGAGTCGGACTCATAACCCAAAGGTTGTGGGTCCTTGGAAACGCTGTTTTGTACTCATTTACTGAGGAGTCAGCTGCGGTGCAGCCAACTGAATGTGCGGCTTCTCTGCCGCTCACTGCACAGAACAGACGCCGAGAGAGGTGACACTTCTCCGGGAAAGTCAGACCTCGCGATCGCGCAGAGACACAGAGAGAGGCGGCACTGCGCCGGGAGAGTCAGACCTCGCGCTCGCGGGGCAGCACTGGAGACAACTGAACGATGGCTAAGGTTTATCCA
Source organism: Sinocyclocheilus anshuiensis (assembly GCF_001515605.1). NCBI lineage: Eukaryota > Metazoa > Chordata > Actinopteri > Cypriniformes > Cyprinidae > Sinocyclocheilus > Sinocyclocheilus anshuiensis. The sequence continues at coordinate 285,254 of NW_015538006.1, forward strand.
AAAAAAAAGTCGCTAGGTTTGTCAGTATGAATATTCTATGGAAAAAAGACGCTAAAAGGGTCTGAAAGTTGCTAAATCTAGTGCTAAAGTCGCGCTCGTGTGTGTGAGACGCGGGACATGATGGCAGGGGGTGGTGGATATTTGTGGTGGTCAATGTGGATATTGTGGATGAGTTCTTCTGTGTCATCACGTTCTATTAGTTCTACAGCTTCAGTTTCGGAACTTTCACTCTTAGTAACACATACAGCTGTTCCCTCACCACAGTGCAACAGTGAAAACCTTTCAAAAACCTTTCAAACAGTGTCGTGTTCTGAACGTTGTTTAAGCGACATACACTGGTATTGTGGTATTTAAAAAATGCATATCATAACAAAAATAAACACCGGTATTCGGTATGAACCGGTATACCGCCCAGCACTAGTACAGCTATTTGCAAGAATCAAAGAATTCTGGATTCCACAAAAATATTAAACAACGTAACTGTTATCAACATTGATAATGATAAGAAATATTTCTTGAGCAGCAAATCAGCATATTAGAATGATTTCTGAAGGATGTTCTGAACGTTGTTTAAGCGACATACTGCGGTATTGCGGTATTTTAAAAATTCATGTCATAACAAAAATAAACACCGGTATTCGGTATGAACCGGTATACCGCCCAGCGCTAGTGTAGGCTGATTATTCTTATAGTTTGAAACGTGCTTCAACCAGGATGAAGAGTATGAAACGTGCTCAGAGTTGCTTCTGAAAACAAAAAAATTGAGCAACAACAAAAGCATGTTGCTGGAAACGGGCTTATTGAAAATGCAATCTGATTGTCTGCCAGCAGGAGGCGCTTTGAGAGTGGTAGAACTAGCAGTTTCTCCAGTAATGCCTGTAATCATCAGCTCTGCTTATGAACGCTTCCTTATCAGATAAAATAAAAATGCCATTAAAACTTTTCTGAAGACAGTCGGTTCCCTTCAGAGATAAATTCATATAAAACACCCACGACGTGTTTTTATTTTGAAACGTGCAGTGCTCATTAGGGCTGTGTATCACCAGCAAAGTCACGATACGATACATATCACGATACGGACTGCACTGAATTTCACCTCAGAAGAATTTAGTAAAACAGCTGTTTATTAAACACTGCATACCATAGGGCCATTGCTAACGATTGGCAGAGCAGGCAGCTGACCTCTGCATTATGAAGGGCCTCCATAACTGTACCACAGTACAATAGCCTATAGG
>NW_015538006.1:286654-317187 GCF_001515605.1 Sinocyclocheilus anshuiensis
CCTATAACACTGCCTTACATAGACAGTCCATGAATAAGCCACATAGTCACTCAGCAGTCATTAAAACGTGACATGGCCTATGGTCTTCTCGGAGCATTCTCGCTATGCTTTGAAGTTCAGAAGACACATCAAAGCTGCATGGCACGAGTTTCTCAAAGGAATGATAAATCATTGATGTGCACAGCGTTGGGGAGTAGCTAACCAAAAGCTGAGGTGCTGCTAGTAGTAGTATGTAGTTCGGGAGACTTGCCGTAGTTTAGAAATAGTGTAGATTTTCTGGGAAAATTTTCCCCCATTTGCTGTTGTATTTCTGATGCTACAGCGATGCACTCAAATGTGTTGTTGGAAAGTCAGGTTCATTCTAGTAAATTGTTTTGTTTCGGATGTGAAAGAACACAAAAGATTTAATGATTCAAATCTCTATGCTGTGTTTAGGGTTGGCTGTTTTACATCTAGTTAAGTGCTGCTCATCCTTTTTTTGTTTCTGTTATATTAGGGTCTGTTCTAGTTTGTGTATTTAAAGTAAATTTATCTCTTCAAGTGTCATACTGTCACTTCATTTAAAACTCTCTTATTTGTATTATTATAAGGGATTTTTAAATTTATGGCACAAAAACATGGCTCAGGTTAAATTAACAGATTATATCATTGGTTACATTTAGAAAGTTATTTTAAGTAGCTAAAATGTAGCCCCAAATAGTCCCTCAGGTTGTTTTTGTAACTGAGATCCTATTTTGGGCCCAACTGGTCCCATGTGCTTATTTATATTTGGATAAGTTGTACAGAATGTGAGTACTCTAAACACCAATATTATGTTACTGCTGTATCAATTATAGTTGCTTACCACAGATCTGATATGTGAAGCTTGTTTGTTACAGAGCTGTCTGCAGAGGACAGGGTATGAGTATTTTACACAATGTTGCAACTGTCATACACCCTCTGTTCAGTAGCTGTCTTTGTTAAAGTAAATGGAAATTATTCTTTGGGCTTAACATATATTTAACAATGTTTAACAAGCTCCTATCTGGTGGAGTTTGAATACGTAGATCAGTTTTTTGTGTTTTTTTTTCCTTTCAATTTGAGAAACCTTTGTGTTTGAGCCTCTACAAACTGATTTCCTCTGATGAAAGTGAGAACAGCTTCATCTCAGATGGTAGTCTGTCGTTTACATGATTATATTCAGATCATCCAGGAAGTGCCGTCTTATTGTCCTACATATGTGTTTTATGTGTGCATGCAGTTTTGTGACATGCAGTTTGCATGCTGTCTATTCTGTCAGAAAACGTCTCTCTTGTTCTTTCTTTTTCCCTTTCAGTATGCGTTTACCTCTGTGTGTGTGTGTGTGTGTGTGTGTGTGTGTGTGTGTGATTGTCCAGCCCAACTGATAGGTGGTTTGTAAATGTCCACCTATGCCCCCCTCTCTGATCAGTCAGCTGTGTGTGTTGTATTCTCAGCTGCTAGGTTGTTCCAGATGCTTCAGTATAACTCCATTTGTCCACAGTGCTGTCTGTCTGTGCCAGTGTTCGAGAGTGGGTTTGTTGTTAGATGAACTGTGCTGACCATATGCTCTGTGAGCTTTCCCTTCCTGCTGTGGAAGTACCTGCCCTTGGCGGGTAAGAACACACACACTTCATGTCTTTCCACCCAGGGTATGAGGTTACCCTCCACCTGCAGGTTTTCCCTCAGTGGGAAACCTCTTTCAAGCAGCTTCTTTTTGAAGCTGGAATGAGAAGGAAAAAAATAACTTGCTCTTTCTTTGTTATTGCTCCTTTTTCTAAATAGTAACCATGCCTGCAGTGTGCAGCCCACCAGATGTCACTGCATGGCTAGCGATGATGTCATGTCCAGTTTGAATGTCTGACAGGCCATTGAGGAAGAAATAAAATGATTACATTCTAATTAATTGCTGATATATTAATTCTCTGTTTTAGAAGGGTATTCTTTTATAAATGTATATATATATGATTTGTGTATTTCTTTCTGAATGAATCAGCATATTATAAACTATATCATTTAGATTTTTTGTAATTACTTAATGTTATTTGTTACATTGTTACATAGGTCTATTGCTGTTTTTGTGCTAAAAGCCAAACAGTGGACCTCAGCCTGCCTGTGGCTTTGTTTTGTTTGTCGCCTTTGACTGCAAGCTTATAACACGTCGCATGACCCTGAGCAGCCTGTTCCTCCCTCCCTTCCGCCACCCCTCCATGCTGGAATAGTGTACAGCCCGTGGCCCGCTGCTGGAACCCGATTGTATCCTGGGGGCGCTTCAGCTCAGGGATTACCAGAGAGCTGCCCATCCCCATTCATTCCTGCCGCTCACTCGCGCTTATCAGCATCAATCTGACACTTTATTTATCTGACACTGCACTCAGTTCTGCTTTGCTAAGAGAAAAACTCACAAAAAAGTCCCCCTCCATCAGCACTTTCCTTTGTGGGAGCAGGGGTTCAGCTTTTAGTAGCCTGTTCGGCCCATCCTAATCCTCAGTCCCAGCCCAGTGACCAGAGCTCTACGGCCTGTGTTTGTCATCCAGCACAGTGTCGAGCCTCATCGTTGTCTCTCTCTGCTCCATGTCTATTTGAGTTTTGTGGAGTCTGATCAGCCCCCATGAGGTGCACGCTTCCCTTTCTTACCCAGCTGTTCCCATGTCACTTATGACTGAACCTTGAGAGACGTACTTGACGGATAGTCGCTGTGGCTGTTTTGGTGTTTAAGTGTGAGAGAGTCTGTTTTTATGGATTCTGTCAGCATTCATTTGAGACTTACTGACTAGTGAAGTGCTGAAGAAAATGGCTTCCTTTAAGCTGGATTTTCTGCCAGAGATGATGGTGGACCATTGCCGTTTGAGTTCCAGCTCAGCGCGAGTAGAGACTTGACTTTAGCTTGGTGTAACTTGATTTGGGTTACATACTAATACCTTCAATTCTCCTTTGATTGATGGTCACTGTATTAGGGTGGAATGTTCTGTATTTTTAATAGTTAATTTTATTAATCTGTGTGGTTAGTAAAATCTTATGAATGATTAACTGGTTTGTTTACTTTTTATTTGGAGTTGTGAGTAGCTATTTTAAATGTCAGGCAGTATTCTGTGCGAATGCAAGTTTGATTCAGGGTTCATTCAGGAGATGACAGTTAATGCTCATTAGAGGCCTGCAGTGAGGGCTGCTAGTACATGTTTACAACATAATCCTGTAGTAAACGTTGTTTTTCACTATTAGCATGTATTGGAATTCATATTTTATTCACCAGCACAGTGTCCTTACATAAAGGCACAATGCTTCAGAATGAACAATGAAATGATTTGGATATTTCATAATTGTTGCATTGCTGCCTAGGATAGAAAGTGCTTGTTGGTGTGGTCAACAGTTTAAAATGGAAAGTGAAACCCTAGTTTTCACTCCTTGCTGGAGCATCTTGAGTGGCTGTCCCCTGTCTGTTATAGGATGGACTGTATTGCTCCTGATATTATTTATAGGTTTACATATGAAATGCAAGGGTTCATTCTTTGCCGTTTCAGGATTTTTCAGCAACGCGTTTCAGTGTTTTGTCTTATTAAAGTCATAAGGGTTGTTTGTGTGAGGCTTAACAACCTCAAAGGGAACAATTTAACCAAGAACGGGGCAAGAAACTGCTGACTCAGCCATGGTCAATTGTCTTCTCTGTTCTGTTTATATGTTGTTTGCTTTGTAAGGAATGCAGAAAAGAGTTCATTGTTGCTATTAAATAGACTTCATATTGAAGGCAGCGTTCATATGGTATTCATGTTAATTTGGGGTGATAGGAAAGAGATGACTACCATTTAGGACTGGGTATCATTCAAAAATTTGATACCGGTTCCTGAACAATACTTTTTCAATACCAATTTTATGAAATCTGTTTTAACAAGATTACATTACCTCAAAAAAATGTTGGTTTTATTTTTCAGTTTGTTGAAGTTTTACACACTCAAAGACTCTGCACAAAAGAACGAAAAAGCGCAATGGAACTAGATGTAACCAACACAATATATCAGTGCAAATAATTTTAATACGTTTAAATAGTTTTCAGTGCAAATTGAACAGTTTCAAGTCAGTATGTGAGGCTCACTTCTGCATATTTAAGAATTCAAATCACTCAGCTGTTCAAGAAAATTAGCATGCCTGCTTTTTCAGAAGACAGACAAGCATTGGTGAAATGCAGCCACACTTTTGATCTTTTCCACATTTTTTAGGCTATGTTTACACACCGAGCACTGTCTCTGTATGTTTCCTCTTCCGCAATCGCTGTTCGGACTCAAAGGAAGCTCATTCGCTGCTCATATGTCACTCATTTTATGTGTTCATAAACCGCTGTCTCCGATGACGAACATCCATTACACTTCCGCGTTCTGTTCTATACATAAATAAACCCAGAAAAACATTTCTATGGATGAAACATGAAGCTAATAAACACACGATTATGACAGTTATGACTTCATGAGATTCTGCCTATTTTAATAACAATATAGTGTGTTTACTTGAGAAATTAAGTGTAGCAATTAGCTTCATATAAAAGGCTACAAATGACATATTTCAACAGCATTATAAGACTATAACTTACATTAGGTCGCAATCAGAAATGCCGGTATGGATGAGGATTGTTTACATTTTTTTAAAACGAAAACGCACAAGTGTAGGCCTATACATAGCCTTACATTTATGGGGGTTGGGATGCTTACACACTACAGCCTCACGAGTGAGCCACGTCTCTGGGTGTAACCGGCATAAATTGGTGTTTTTCCTTGATGCCTCACCAGAGCCAATCACCAGCACTTGATTTAGCACATCAAGCATGCTGCATGCTTATTGGCTGACGTTGACTAGATTAACCCCTTAGTTATTGAAAATTGGTACTGAACGACAAGAGATTTTTTTGATACTCAGTGGTATCGAGGCAATTCGGTTGGTGCCTAAAAAGTAACTTGATACCCAGCCCTACAATCTTGATTATTTCTTATCTCTTCCTAGATATCAGATTGTTCTTCTGTTTTAGTTGTTTTTGTTGAATCGATAGTCTTCTGCAACATCGTGTTCTGATGTGCTGTGACTGTGGCTTCTTCCCTACAGTCAGTACTGGTCAGTTCACTAGGAAAAAGAGTTTACAATCCTAAAATGGCTTTGCCCCAGTGAACACCCAGTGATCCTCTGTCCCTGATTAGGTGATCTTCTGGAGAATCTGTGTTATCTGCTTGTCTGAACAAGTTCTGGTTGCTGGGAAATCGACAGAGTAGAAGGTTTTATTAGCTCTGCTGTCCTCGGATCGATAAACGCCATTAATCTGGCTTTTAGCTGCTGGCTAATGCTGCTCTTTGTCAGCAGCACAATGCTGTGTTTATCTTAAAGTGGTCTGTCACTCCACTGATCAGCAGCTGCTAAAGAGAGTGATGAAGAAGTGCTTCAGGCCTGTCAGTGACGTCCTTCACTGCTTGCCTTCATGCTCCACTTTGTCAAGCAGCACTGAGAACTGAAGATGTTCTTTTAATTAATTCTCATCACAGACTTTGGTTATTCTTTTTTAGATATGACATTTTCCTCTCTTTTTAATGTCTAGTTTTTGTTGTTTTTTTTAATTAAAGTTTGAATGAAATTCACCCCATCTATTTTCTAAATGCATCATCGATCATAATGTGAACAATTTTTGTTCTTTTTTTAATAATCTGTTGCTCAGTTGCATGACACAATACAGAAGAAAAAGATCTGTTGCTATTTCTGTTTCATCACAATTTTAAATTCAGTTCGTAGTAAGCTATTAGTTCATGAACATTTTTTTCAGTTATTTCTCACCTTAGAAAATCTTGTGCATGACCTGAGAAAACCATTCATGACTATTCATAGATGTTTGAGTAGGGATTTTACTCTAATGTTTGATCTTCACATACTGCTGAAGAATTTATAATGCAGTGAATGCCTTAGCACCCTGTTTTCTTCTAGTTTGCATTGCTAATCACTAGGGGTGCAACGGTTCTCGGTTAAAAAAAATCGAACCGTATGGTTCTCCACACACGGTTCGGCATACACTAGGACCACGGTTCAACTTAAATCCGACAATGCATCTGTAATATGGTTTGTTAGAGTTCGGCTAATGCATGTTTCTGTTGATGGATACAAATTCTGGCTTCCCAATACATTACAACAAGAGCGATGAGAGAGAAAAAATAACAATATGTGGACAAACCAGTCACTCTTTAATCAATGCGAGTGCTTTATGCTGGAATAACTGTCATTTATGCCGTCATCACGTGTTGATAACGCAGGTGAGACCTGAACAGCACACGTTGCTATCGGTGTTTAAACTAAACTCATTTAAGCCTGGCCAGTTTAAGTGGCGTGCGCAGTGAGAAGATCTGTGTGGTCGCTCATCCGAAGCGCGTGAACCCGCGTCTCCGAACGCGCGCAAATATTAAGCTCTCTGTGAAGTATTGTGTTTGAATGGACAAATTCACACAAAAATTGTCAAAATGCCCATCTTGGTGAGTATCCTAGCAGACATAGTCGGCTGAATGTACAGTATCAGTGGGCCATCTGAGCTTTCATTTTCTCAAAGGCGAAGCAGGATGCCCAGGGCTCGGTTTACACCTATCGACATTTCTAGCCACGGGGACCATAGGCAGGCTAGGGGAACTCATATTAATGTTAAAAAACCTCATAAAGTGACATTTTCATGCCATGGGACCTTTAATCAAACAGCAACAACACGTAAATCTCTCACTGCTCTTGATTGAATAACTTTAATAAGGATTAATCTTTAATTTATACAGTCAACTATGCAATGTTGTTTTACATTTGATTTATTCAATTTCTGTACCTAAAAACTGTTAGACCTACCTAAAAAAAAAAAAAAAGAATTTCGTTGCACCCCTACTAATCACTAGTATCCACCTTATTTTTAACATTGAGCGGATGTGGCCGTTTGTAAATTGAATGTGTGTGGCTTCCGATGTCGTAGGCTTCCAGTTATGTTAAGGTATACGAAACGGCTTGTTATGCTGCTTGATATTGCAAACTGGTATTATTTTAATGTATTGTAATTATAATTGGATTGTAGTGCAGATAGTTTACGGTTTACTGCACTGTTATTCTTCTAATTATTGACCTATAGCGGCTAATGAATCGGCGGTCTCTCACATTCACAGAAAATAGCTTAGTTATACATTTGCAAAATAAGTTAAGTAAAAGAAGTATTTTTTTTCATGGCAAATAAGATGTACACAATTGTTTAAATTAATAATTATTTCGCATCATCTTAACCTGAGAACAGAAAATGCAAGGCAAACATCCAATTAATCAGCTTGAGCAATATATTGTCAGTCTAACACTGGTGCACTGTTAGTAAATGAAGCTAGTTGTAATTTTAGTGTTTTCATTCTTGGGAATGATATGAGATTGTTGTGTGCATCCTTTCATTTGCAATGTTTAGTTTTTGTCTGTCAGGGAGACTGGAGACATTGAGGGTCATGTCCTTAAGGCTCGTTAAACAGGCATGTATGTATATATTTTTTTTGTAGAACCAAGAAGATGAATGGGTCTCTGGACCACCCAGACCAGCCCGACATTGATGCTATAAAGATGTTTGTGGGTCAGATCCCCCGGATGTGGTCAGAGGATCAGCTGCGTGAGCTGTTTGAGCCCTATGGTGCAGTTTATGAAATCAATGTTCTTCGGGACAGGAGTCAGAATCCCGCACAGAGTAAAGGTACTTGACAGTCAGTACACTGCAGATTGAGATATTTTCTATGTCAGTCACTCTCAAAACTTTTAGTCCGTTCCGAAACCTAGTGAGCACACACACACATGCAGAGCTGCATAAAAGCAAGTTGTCTTAGATGGCAGCCTAATTAAATTAGGAACTAATTAAGGAATCAACGATTCCTTAAAATGCTGCTCACTAGGATTTGGAACGGAGTTCTAGAAATTGGTCTCAGTGGAAATGTTGTCATCTTGGACTTGGTTCACAGACCATTTATTGCATTTGCAGGTTGTTGTTTTGTCACATATTACACCCGTAAATCTGCATTAGAAGCACAAAATGCCCTTCACAACATGAAGATTCTTCCAGGGGTGAGAAAAGGATCTACTTTTTTATATATTATCAATAATAAATTAATCCTCATGCGTGTTGTCAGATGAGCTGGCCTTCTACTATTTATTGCTCTTAAAAATGCATCAAATCTACACACGTATTGACATGCTTTTATAAAAGCTTTTTCAGTACACCCAATGGAGCTGTTAAAGCTTTTCAAACAGCTGATTTCTCATGGCGGCTGGGAAATGTCAGTGTTGATAAGTCAAATGTGATTTTTTTTTTTCTCTCTGTACAGATGCATCATCCCATACAGATGAAGCCTGCAGACAGTGAGAAAAACAATGGTGAGTGACTTGAATGTACAAGAGTATTATGACAGTCCTTTGTTCAAATATGCTAATGTTCCAAAATTTAGGGTCAGTTTTTATTTTATTTAAGAAAGAAAAAGCAAAGATACAGTTAACTGATAACGTTACAAAAGATTTTCATTTGAAATCACTGTTTCCACAAAAAGCAAAACGGTTTCAAAAAAAAGCAAAAATGTTTTCAACATTGATAATAAATATTTATTGAGCACGACTTTAGCATATTAGACTGATTTTTGCAGAATCATGTGACACTGAAGACTGAAATGATGCTGAAAATTCAGCATTGTCATCACAGTATTAAACTACATTTTAAATATATTAAAATAGAACATTTATAGTAAATTGTAATTTCACAATATTTCCATTTTTCTGTATTTTTGATCGAATAAATTCAGCCTTTGTTGAACATGTTTTCTTCAAAAACAATACAAAATCTTATAGACCCCAAACCTTTGAGCAATAGTGTATCGCTTGAAGAAATTTCCAGTGACTGTCAAAGTGGCTGTGCTGCCATAACACGCTTTTCTTGTATTTCAGCGATAGAAGACAGAAAGCTGTTTGTTGGAATGGTTTCAAAGAAGTGCAATGAGAATGACATAAGGATCATGTTTTCTCCATACGGCCAAATTGAGGAGTGCCGCATACTGAGAGGCCCTGACGGACTGAGCCGTGGTGAGAACTCGAACGCATGTATATCATCACTATCGCCATCCAAAGCAAAATTACACACACATGATGGGATACCATACACACAAATACAGGAATGGAGGCAGTACTGTGAATGTTTTGACTTGTAGCGCATACAAGAATGAATTTAGCTTCAGCAGCTTCTCGTTTTTCCCCTCAGGGCACTAGTAGCGCACTAATAAACATGAAGTACATCTTCACCAGTCACTCTGTTCACTCTCATTTAAGTTATTTCGAGGAGGCAGTGTTTTGCGTAACTAATAGTTGCAGACGCAACCCATCAGAGAAAAATGAGACTCAATTGGCTCCCGTCGGCCCAAATGAAAATGACTTCATTTATCCCAGACATGGCAACTGATATCAGAGGTTATATAACCGTGACTGCTTGCAACAAATTGATAATATATGCACGGTCGCTTTAATCATTCATTTGGGAATGTCATTCTCCTAGTTTCTAGCTGTTGTTTACCTGCGGTGTAGAGAATCACTGTGATTTAAGTTAACCAAAGTGTAACCAAGGGAACATAACGCACATTGAGGCCCACGCTATTTATTTTAGAATTGGCTTGAGTGAACTTGCTGTCCATCACCATGGGAACTGCTTAAGTGATAGGCACGACCCATATTGACTCAGCAGCCCTCAAACCCATTCGCTCTCCAAAGAGACCGGGCCTGAACCCTGTTTTGATTGAGGTTGTGTTGCTGTGTGGTAGTTTATTAGTACTTCTAGTTTATGCTGTTATGGTTTAATCACAGAGGTTGGTGTCCTTTTGTGATCTACTTTCATACTTGTCAACTCTGTCCGCAGGCTGTGCCTTCGTCACATTCACAGCGAGACAGATGGCCCAGTCTGCAATCAAATCCATGCACCAGTCACAGACCATGGAGGTAAACACACACATACACGCATACCATTTCTGCATTTAAGCTTGATATTTCTGTGCTTAAGAGATGATAAATGCCTATGCCTTAATGCATAGTATACAGCAAGTACTGTTTCTATGTTTTATTGTGTAGAAGTTACACTACCATTCAAAAGTAGTATCATTAAGATGTTTTAAAAATGTTTTTGAAAGAAGTCTCTTGTGTTCACCAAAGCTGCATTTATTTGGTCAACAATACAGTGTAATATATATATATATATATATATATACAGTATCTCACAGAAGTGAGCAAGCATACTCACATTTAGTCTGCTTGGGACCATGTCCTGTGGTCTGATGAGACCAAGATAAACTTATTTGGTTCAGATGGTGTCAAGCGTGTGTGGCGGCAACCAGGTGAGGAGTACAAAGACAAGTGTGTCTTGCCTACAGTCAAGCATGGTGGTGGGAGTGTCATGGTCTGGGGCTGCATGAGTGCTGCCGGCACTGGGGAGCTACAGTTCATTGAGGGAACCATGAATGCCAACATGTACTGTGACATACTGAAGCAGAGCATGATCCCCTCCCTTCGGAGACTGGGCCGCAGGGCAGTATTCCAACATAACGACCCCAAACACACCTCCAAGACGACCACTGCCTTGCTAAAGAAGCTGAGGGTAAAGGCGATGGCTTGGCCAAGCATGTCTCCAGACCTAAACCCTATTGAGCATCTGTGGGGCATCCTCAAATGGAAGGTGGAGGAGCGCAAGGTCTCTAACATCCACCAGCTCCGTGATGTCGTCATGGAGGAGTGGAAGAGGATACAGTGGCAACCTGTAAAGCGCTGGTGAACTCCATGCCCAAGAGGGTTAAGGCAGTGCTGGAAAATAATGGTGGCGCCACAAAATATTGACTCTTTGGGCCCAATTTGGACATTTTCATTTAGGGGTGTACTCACTTTTGTGGCCAGCAGTTTAGACATTAATGGCTGTGTGTTGTTATTTTGAGGGGACAGCAAATTTACACCGTTATACAAGCTGTACACTCACTACTTTACATTCATCCAAATCATACTTTCCCCAAATTTATGAATGGTAGTGTATTTTAAAAGGCTGAGGCACTGCTGAAACAGATGTTAATTATACATATTGGTGAAAACTTACTGTTTATTGATATTTTCTTGGCTGCTTACATTTATTTTTATTAAATTAAATTCAGTGCTGCATTTTCATTTCTGTTTGCATGTGTCCCGTAGGGCTGTTCTTCTCCTGTTGTAGTAAAGTTTGCAGACACGCAGAAGGATAAAGAACAGAAACGTATCACCCAACAGCTGCAGCAACAGATGCAACAGCTCAATGCTGCCTCCATGTGGGGAAATCTTACAGGACTGAACTCACTAGGGCCACAGTATCTTGCAGTGAGTACACAGGACAGATCCTGTTGTATCTGAGGTCTATGCACATAGAAACCATGCCTATAATTAATAATTAGATATTAATTAACAGATAATGGCACATGATTATTTACAAGATTATCAAGAAGTGTAGTATTAACATGATATCAGTATTTTATTTTATTTTTTAAATATCACTGTTGTCTTTAGTGCCACTATATTGCGACACCCTTAGCTCCATCTAAAATATATATATTTTTTTTTTATTCAGACTGTAATGCATTATTATTTAGATTCCATTAGAGCCTTTTAATCAGAGTCTAAAGAGCCTTTCGCACCGCGGGAACCTTTTCACAGTACCAGAACTAATTGTGGAACTACCCACTTTTTGGCGTTTTCGCACCGCCGGAACTGGGTGTGATTTTAGTACCGGACTGCCTTTTTCGAGAACCAACATTTAGTTCTGGAACTAAAGCGGTGCGAAAGGCCCTTAATTCGCCTTTAAAATGTTGCTGTGTTTTTCTGCTGTGTTTGAGCACATGGGCTACAGGTCTGTGTTTGGCCATTATTTAGATGCATTTAATTTGGCTTCTCAAAATCCTTGTTGATTGTTTATGATTGGCTACTCCTAAAACTCAGGTACTGTTTACTGGTTTTTCTCATGTGGGCCAGCATAGATGTGTAGCCCTGTTTGAATGTGTTAGTGCTGCTCCATGGGTGTGCTGTGAAAACTATTTCTATCTTCATCTTTCTCCCTTCTAATTCTTCTCAGTCCCCTTCTAATTTTTATATATCCCTTGAATGTCCACATTTTGCTCGTCTTTGTTTCTGTCTCTACATGTGCTCCTGCTTGTCTTTATTTTGCCTTGTTGCCTGATTTATCCTCCTCCTCTCCTCTCCTCTCCTCTCCTCTCCTCTCCTCTCCAGTCCTGGATGCAGTCCTGACTCTCTCTGTTCTCTGTTTTGATGTAATGTCTAGCTTTATTTGCAGCTTCTACAACAGTCTGCGTCCTCTGGAAATCCACTCAACAATCTCCATCCAATGTCAGGTGAGAGTCTGATGCGCTCTGCTCCACTCAGACCCGTTAGAGAGCATGGCGGCTGTTAGTTAGCCACTTGTAAACCTGTTATATTGCATGCCTATAAAATTAGTTGAGACTGCCTGTTAGTTTTAGGGCAATGAAAGGAGGTTGTGCATGTGAATGTTGGCGATATTGATGCCGTTTTGATGTGGGTGGTCTGCTATCTGTGGCAGGTCTGAATGCCATGCAGAATTTGGCTGCATTAGCGGCAGCAGCAAGTGCTACGCAGGCCACCCCCACAGGTAGTAGTGCTTTGACCACCTCCAGCTCCCCTCTCAGCGTCCTCACCAGCTCAGGTACGCTCTCCGGACAGCCCGCTCAATCTGCCTGGGACGCCTACAAGGGTTGGTCCCGCTTTTTAATCTCCTCCTGTCCTTAACTTTGCTTCTTATCAGTCTCTTTGTAAGGTTTTTGGTCAATAACAAATGTTACAAGTTCAATACGTTGGCTTTAGTTAATGCATTAGGTATCATGAACTAACAATTAACAACTACTTAAATTTTTTTTGATTAAATAGCAATTATTGAGGCTGCACCATGCATTCATTATTTAAATAATGAGCGAGTAAGAAAGAAAGAAGGTCAAGGGCCAGATTCATTAAGCATTCTTAAGACTAAAATTCCTCCTAAGAAAAAGCATTCTTGTGGGCAATGTTCCCTCTCGTGCGGCCGCACAGAAGAAATAATGTGCCGCGCACACGCAAAAATGAGTTGGGGAAAGCCATTTGATTGAATGCCAGTAAAAGCGAATGAATTGCAATGCCCTGGCAAACCGCTATAGAGTTGATGTCGCTATAGAGTTAGAACCGGTGAATGCGGTTTACAGGTTTCATAGAAAGAGAATGTGTGCCAAATGAGTCGCTGTAGAAACCGAATACTTCAATGGTTGCGGTGCGCTCAAGCGGCAACCTCCCCCTCTCTCTTGTGAAGCCAACAAGGAAGTGACTTAAACTGTAATTCATCAACTGGCCGCTAGAGGCTGGCTGCAAAAGGGAGTCAGTCCCATAGACTCCCCATGTTAAAATGCCCAACTTTACAGCAGAAAAAAACATGTTTACAGCCTGGTTCAAAAAATGATTTTGGTCTATATAGCTAATTTTGCCCTTCATGACAACTGTGAGGGGGGTGAATTTTTTTATAACTCATCCGTTTAAATTATATTAAGCCTTAAAGTTCTGCATAATTAAGGGCGTGGCCACTTGAGTGACAGGTGGATTGCCGCTGCTGTCACCACCGTGGAGCTAGGTGGGCGTGGCTTGAGCAACCTGCTCCCGCCTCTTTGCCCATTTTCGATTATCCGGGAGTGACGCGCGGTGACACGCTGCGCGCTCAACATGAGAACCAACGCAAATGCAAGGACATGTGAAATAAACGTCATCATGTATTAAAGAAGAGTGGCTTGATTAAGTGCAGGAAATAGCGGAGGATGGGCACAGAACAGTAACAAAACTCAGAGACATTTAGCTACAGTCACACACAGGTGTATTGTGCAAACTACTTAATAGGGATGCTTAGCTATAGAAGAATTCATATGTTCACGTTATTTTTATTTTGTTTTCTATTCTATTCTATCAGTTTAAATAGTTTGTTTTTTATATTATTATGTTAGACCTATATTATAAACCTAATAAATAATTGACCTTTTTTTAATAGTCTCTTCCTCATCAAGGCTGTATTTAAAAAATAGAAGGGGAAATACAGTGATATTGTGAAATATTATTGCAATTTCTAATATTGGTTTCCTATTTTAATACCTATACTTTAAAATATAATTTATTCCTGTGATGCAAAGCTGGATTTTCAGCATCATTACTCCAGTCTTAAATGTCCCATGATCCTTCAGAAATCTATTATTTATAAATCTATAAATTTAATCCATTTAACACATCCTTGCTGAATAAAGTTTCTTTAACTTTCTTTAAACTTTTTAAAAGTATCTTTAAAGAAGAAAGAAAAAAAAAATTCTCACCCCAAACTTTTGAATAGTGTATATTGTAACACAAAATCTCTATTTTGAATAAACACTCTTCTTTTTAACTTTTTTTTTTTTTTTTTTTAAATATCACAGGCCCCAAAAAATTTTAAGCAGTACAACTGTTTCCAACATTGATAATAAATCATCATATTAGAATGATTCCTGAAGGACCATGTGACAACTGAAGACTGGAGTAATGATGCTGAAAATTCAGCTTTGCTTCACAGGAATTAATTATATTTTAAAGTATATTAAAATAGAAAAAGTTTATTTTAAATTGCAATAATATTTCACAATATTATTTTGTGAAATAATATTCAGTAATTTTTAATCAAATAGATAGGCTACAGCCTTGATGAGCATAAGACACTTCTTTAAAAAAAACTTTATTGATCCCAAACTTTTGAACGGCAGTGTATTATAATATAAAACATGTTTTCTTAGGTAACCTAAAATGTACATCATTTAGTTACATCAAGGGTCAAATCAAATATAAATAGCACATTAAAGGTAAAAGTTACCCATTTTTTTGTGTACGCGCTTGTACAGGTCTGGTATAAAGAATGTTTTTGCTCAGGTGCCCGAAATGTCCGCCCAATAGAGAAAAGTTTTGCTCAGCAAGAAAAAAAATTAGAGGGAACATTGCTTGTGGGGGGTTTTGGTGTTGATAGTGACATTTGCGCTTCGAAGCAGGTACACCTCAAGTCATCAGTGCCAAAAAAAGGCCAGAAGTTATATAGTGTCGTTTTTATTAATCTTAGGTTAGTGTTCATTCGTAACACTTGAACTAATGTTAATTTATGTTTGATATTAAAGATGTATTAGCATATGTAGAAATTTTAACCAAGCTTAATAAATGCTATAAGTATTGTTCAATGTTAGTTCATGACAGTTAATGTTAAAGGATTAGTTCACTTGCAGAATAAAAATTTCCTGATAATTTACTCACCCCCCCATGTCATCCAAGATGTTCATGTCTTTCTTTCTTCAGTCGAAAAGAAATTAAGGTTTTTGAAGAAAACATTTCAGGTTTTTTTCTCCATATAGTTAGCTTCAACGGACATTTTTATTCTGGAAGTGAACTAATCCTTTAACCAATTGAACCTTATTGTAAAATGTAAAATGTGTAATTTCAAATCAATCAGATCATTGCACACTAAGATATGGGGATCCATTTTGAAAGCTGTCTGAAAACTTTCACCAAAAGAGGGCCCCTTAAGTGCGCATTTTTTAGATATTTAAGGTTTTTTTTTTTGGTAAATTTCACTACTGATTGTAAAATTAAGAGATTAATGTTTAGACTTTCGCATATTATAACCTGGAACTTGGATGTGGGAAATAATTACAGCTAGATCCAAAAGTTTTAGCAGCACAGCGCAGATGCTACAGAACACAGTTAGTTCAAAAAATGATTTTGGTCTATATAGCTAATTTTGCCCTTCATGACAACTGTGAGGGGGGTGAATTTTTTTATAACTCATCCGTTTAAATTATATTAAGCCTTAAAGTTCTGCATAATTAAGGGCGTGGCCACTTGAGTGACAGGTGGATTGCCGCTGCTGTCACCACCGTGGAGCTAGGTGGGCGTGGCTTGAGCAACCTGCTCCCGCCTCTTTGCCCATTTTCGATTATCCGGGAGTGACGCGCTGCCAAGATGGTGACGGCTGCCTCCGCCCACTTTTGAGCTTCAAAAACGCTCTTCGGAAATCTACGGGTGACGTCACGGACACTACATCCATGTTTTTATACAGTCTATGGGTGCGCTCAACATGAGAACCAACGCAAATGCAAGGACATGTGAAATAAACGTCATCATGTATTAAAGAAGAGTGGCTTGATTAAGTGCAGGAAATAGCGGAGGATGGGCACAGAACAGTAACAAAACTCAGAGACATTTAGCTACAGTCACACACAGGTGTATTGTGCAAACTACTTAATAGGGATGCTTAGCTATAGAAGAATTCATATGTTCACGTTATTTTTATTTTGTTTTCTATTCTATTCTATCAGTTTAAATAGTTTGTTTTTTATATTATTATGTTAGACCTATATTATAAACCTAATAAATAATTGACCTTTTTTTAATAGTCTCTTCCTCATCAAGGCTGTATTTAAAAAATAGAAGGGGAAATACAGTGATATTGTGAAATATTATTGCAATTTCTAATATTGGTTTCCTATTTTAATACCTATACTTTAAAATATAATTTATTCCTGTGATGCAAAGCTGGATTTTCAGCATCATTACTCCAGTCTTAAATGTCCCATGATCCTTCAGAAATCTATTATTTATAAATCTATAAATTTAATCCATTTAACACATCCTTGCTGAATAAAGTTTCTTTAACTTTCTTTAAACTTTTTAAAAGTATCTTTAAAGAAGAAAGAAAAAAAAAATTCTCACCCCAAACTTTTGAATAGTGTATATTGTAACACAAAATCTCTATTTTGAATAAACACTCTTCTTTTTAACTTTTTTTTTTTTTTTTTTTAAATATCACAGGTCCCAAAAAATATTAAGCAGTACAACTGTTTCCAACATTGATAATAAATCATCATATTAGAATGATTCCTGAAGGACCATGTGACAACTGAAGACTGGAGTAATGATGCTGAAAATTCAGCTTTGCTTCACAGGAATTAATTATATTTTAAAGTATATTAAAATAGAAAAAGTTTATTTTAAATTGCAATAATATTTCACAATATTATTTTGTGAAATAATATTCAGTAATTTTTAATCAAATAGATAGGCTACAGCCTTGATGAGCATAAGACACTTCTTTAAAAAAAACTTTATTGATCCCAAACTTTTGAACGGCAGTGTATTATAATATAAAACATGTTTTCTTAGGTAACCTAAAATGTACATCATTTAGTTACATCAAGGGTCAAATCAAATATAAATAGCACATTAAAGGTAAAAGTTACCCATTTTTTTGTGTACGCGCTTGTACAGGTCTGGTATAAAGAATGTTTTTGCTCAGGTGCCCGAAATGTCCGCCCAATAGAGAAAAGTTTTGCTCAGCAAGAAAAAAAATTAGAGGGAACATTGCTTGTGGGGGGTTTTGGTGTTGATAGTGACATTTGCGCTTCGAAGCAGGTACACCTCAAGTCATCAGTGCCAAAAAAAGGCCAGAAGTTATATAGTGTCGTTTTTATTAATCTTAGGTTAGTGTTCATTCGTAACACTTGAACTAATGTTAATTTATGTTTGATATTAAAGATGTATTAGCATATGTAGAAATTTTAACCAAGCTTAATAAATGCTATAAGTATTGTTCAATGTTAGTTCATGACAGTTAATGTTAAAGGATTAGTTCACTTGCAGAATAAAAATTTCCTGATAATTTACTCACTCCCCCATGTCATCCAAGATGTTCATGTCTTTCTTTCTTCAGTCGAAAAGAAATTAAGGTTTTTGAAGAAAACATTTCAGGTTTTTTTCTCCATATAGTGCACTTCAAATTGCAGTTTCTATTTAGCTTCAACAGGAAAAGGACATTTTTATTCTGGAAGTGAACTAATCCTTTAACCAATTGAACCTTATTGTAAAATGTTGCCAGTTTCTCCAAACCTAAACAACTGTGTAATTATTTTTTTTTTTACATCTCTTGTTTCTCATGCATCATTCTACGTACCCTTAGTCTTGATACTTCCCATCAGTTGCTTCAAAAAGCTGTCTTTTGTTATTTGATCACTGACATTGACACTGTCTGCTGTTTCTTCTCTGTCTGTGAAATTTGCATTGGTAAGATGTGTGATGGCTTAGTAATGTGTCAGAGCTGGTTCTTGTTTTCTCTCCTCTGCACAGCAGGTTCCTCTCCCACCTCCAGTACTAGTTCTTCTGTGAACCCCATGGCGTCTTTAGGTGCTCTTCAGTCTCTTGCTGCGGGTGCTGGAGCAGGTCTCAACATGAGTTCCCTAGCAAGTAAGAAAAAGAAAGCTCTTTTTTTTTTTTTGTATGAGGTCAGATGGTTTCTAAAGATCCTGTTTACACCAGTGTTAATTTCGTTGACAGATAATTTTCGTCAACGTCATTTGTTTCACCAATGAAAACGAGATAACAAACTAAAACTTGTTTTGAATGACAAAAACTATGATGGAAATCTGTTGACATTTTTGTCAAATAAAAATGAGACCAGTGTTAGGGAGGGACGATTTGGGAAGAGATTGAGTCAGAAGGAATCTGCTGCGCGTGGTTAGGAGGTTCAATGTGTACAATCTTAACTGTATCATAGCTTATTGATCTATCTGGCGGGACATAAGCTAACATACACATCTCAAAATGTTCAAAAATGTCAATATCTGGGAGTAAGAGAAGAGCAGACATATGGATAAATTTAATTACGCAAAACAGAACTCAATTCGGTCCGGTTTTCTGAGCACACACACTGAAGCATACACACAGAAAGAGTTTTTTCTTTTGTGTCGCATGAATAGAGAAGTACACGCAAAATGATGTTGAATTGTCCGTTTTGACGAGTATTCATGTAAACACAGTCGATTATGTCTTAAGTGAACAGTAGGGAGAATATTGGATGTGTATCAGTACATTGCATCCGTGCATTCAGTTTTAAAGGGACAGCAGCCTAATTTAGTTGCCATTGTCCGAGTCATTTGTTGATCAAGCAACAAAAGAAAAGCAGAAAATCACTCGCTGCTCTTGACTGAATAACTTTAGTAGCCCTAATAAAGATTAATCTAAATTCATTTATAAAAAATAGATGTCTGCTTGAGAGAATGAAGAATGTGGTAATCAAGTCGTCATAAAGAATGCATAATTAGCCTATATAACCATTGGTATTTCATTAAAAAGAAGACCATGTTCTTGTTCTTTATGAGAAGTGGTTTTATTTCATTTTAATATAAAGGCATGTTGTGTGTCACTGCAGTTAAATTGGTGTCTATCATGATAAAACCTTAATATCTAACCTATATAATGAGTTTGGAAATTTTAGAGAAATGCTTAATAAATGCATTACACTGTAAATAAACCCATTAGATTTTAGCTCACTAAATTAACTGTAGGTTTAGCCGACTAAAACTAAAACAATTCAGAAGATTGAAATGACAAATTAAATGGCATTTTAGTCAAAAGGCTATGACAAAAGCGAAATCAAAATTTGCTGTCAAAATTAACACTGGTTTACACCTGTTATTGAAATCCATCTCAGGTGACGTGAACACAAGTGGTCAGCTGAGACGCGTTACCAAAAAAAGTACACAAGTCAGCACACTGTTGCATTTAAATACTTTAAATCTTTTTTTTAATCCTTTGCATTACAGTACCAGTATGATGTGATCGTATGTATTTTGAAGTACCTCTAAATGTACGTTTTGGACCCCATTGGCATCAATGTTAAGTACTGACCACTCGTGTTCGAAGTGCCTCAAATGGATGTTAAATGGGATCTATGTGTCATTCCTTTTTTTGTTTGAACTTTCTTTGCCTCATTTCTGTTTCTACTCTGTCTCCGTCTCTGAATGCGGTTTCTCTGTATCTATCAGTAGTTTAATGTGTCCTCCCCTGTGTGTGTCTGAATGCTGAGCTGTGTTTCTGTGTGCAGGCATGGCTGCTCTAAATGGTGGTCTGGGCAGCGGAGGTCTCTTGAACGGCTCGGGCAGTGCTATGGAGGCTCTGACTCAGGCAGCCTATTCTGGGATCCAGCAATATGCCGCTGCCGCTCTGCCCAGCCTCTACAGTCAGAGTTTACTGTCCCAGCAGAACGTTAGTGCCGCTGGCAGCCAGAAGGAAGGTGAGCACATGAATGATCTGATGAGCTTTGAGCAGCTTTTCAGGTTGGGAGATTGCCAGCCTCTGTGTAAGATAAAACTGCTAGTTTATGCTAGCAGGGTCAGTTTTTAGGGCATGTGTTGGCCCATGATGCTTTTCAGTGTGTGTGTGTGTGTAGATGTGGCTCTTGTGATCACCATCTTAAGGATTCATTCTTGTTTTAAATACGCTGCAACAGCAAGTCCCAATCAGAGCGCGGGTAAGAGATAATTATCACTGTCCACAATGCCCATTTTCTACATTTTGGTTTGTTTAAAAGTAAATGGAGATCCATACCAGCAGCTCTCTGCCAATTAATTAATTGAGCATTCTGTGATTAAAAACAACTTCAAGCCTGCTGGAAGATGCTTCTGTGCTGCTACTTTGTTAACATTTGCGATTATCAGTGTTGAAAACAAAGGGTTTCTATTTTTGTGGAAACCAGGATATGTTATTTCATTAATCTTTGTTGAATAAAAAAGCTCTAAAGCTAATTTTCTAAATTCTAAAATTATAAATGTATTTTCTGTCACATTTGATCAATTGCTGAATAAAAGTTCAGAAAAAAGGCCACATTTGATCCTTTTTTTATATATTTGTGACCCTGGACCACAAAACCAGTCACAAGGGTAAATTTTTCGAAATTGATATTTATACATCATCTGAAAGCTGAATAAATAAGATTTCATTGATATCTGAGGGTACAAAAAAATCAAAATACTGAGAAAATCGCCTTTAAAGTTGTCCAAATTAAGTTCTTAGCAATGCATATTACTAATCAAAAATTAAGTTTTAATATATTTACAGTAGGAAATTTACAAAATATATTAATGGAACATGATCTTTACTTAATATCCTAATGATTTTTGGCATAAAAGAAAAATCTATTATTTTGACCCATACAATGTATTTTTGGCTATTGCTACAAATATACCCCAGCGACTTAAGACTGGTTTTGTGGTCCAGGGTCACACATATGTATATGTATATGTATATGTATATGTGCATGTGTGTATGTATATGTATATACAGTCGCAGCTATGATTTCAAGTCTGTAGCAAAACTCACCCACAGTAATTATGACGGTAATGCTTAACCAGACCTTCATTAACCTAGACAATTATCCAACTTTACAAATCAGGCACTAAACCTGTTAATTAATTCAGTTCAAATGTTTTAACAAAATACAGACCCTCCAATATGATAGTTTTGCCTACATGAATTTGATCAACTTGGGGGGGATGTCTTTATTATTTTCTGTGGTGATCAGCAGCATGCTTAAATGATATTTAACACAGAATGTTCTTTTAACTAGGCGAGGAGAAGAAGTGTCGAAGCTTCATTGAAAATAAAAAGGTCACTAGGGCTTTAAGAGTCAAAAGTTCTCTTTGTTTCTGTCTGTTTCCTCTCTGTCTTTCTAAAGGCCCCGAAGGAGCAAACTTGTTCATCTACCATCTGCCACAAGAGTTTGGTGATCAGGATTTGCTGCAGATGTTTATGCCTTTCGGCAGTGTTATCTCTGCCAAGGTCTTTATTGACAAACAGACCAACCTTAGCAAGTGTTTTGGTGAGTTGAGCCCCATTCCAGAAACATTGTGCTGGTTTTGTGTTGGTTTCGAGTTCTGAAATCAGAAGCAAGCTTTAGATGCGTGTTCTATGCAGTGGGTAACTAGAGTCTGGCTCTTTTGTTTTGTGTCAGGCTTTGTTAGTTACGACAATCCAGTTTCGTCCCAGGCGGCCATTCAGTCAATGAACGGTTTCCAGATTGGAATGAAGCGGCTGAAGGTGCAACTTAAACGATCCAAAAATGACAGCAAGCCATACTGAGTGATTTTACTCTCAAATGGACTTGGTTTGAAAAAATTTTTCTGGTAAGTGGAGTGTGACGTTAGAATGACCCCACCCACTCTTTAACACCCGCCTTTCCTAATCCTCCTTTTATTTCTCTGGCCTTTCCTACATATCTTCTCTCTTAACCTTCAAAAGAAAGACAACATGCAAATTAAGAATTTGTTCCAAGGAGTAAAGAGTTAATTTTTGTTTTCCACAATTATATATCTAATTGTTTTGTTGATCTTTTATTTTCCTTTTTTTTTGGTGCCATATTACAAGTTTGCTGTGTATAAATCTTGCGTCAAAGGATGTTGCACAATGAAAGCCAGCCTGTGCGACTGCTTTCAGTCCCTTAGACTGTTGATCACCACGGTCTGGCCCCTGTAGATGTTCTCCTGTGTTTACGCTAGACTCTTGTAGTACATTGGTACAGTGTAATGCTGATGCCTCCTACAATGCTGCCTTTCTAGAAAATAAAGGAGGCTTGCTGCATCGGTGCAAAAGATAATCAGTCAGTCACCTGAATATTGTTTTGAGCATCTGGAAGGTCAGTCTGCACTCCACTAGATTTTGTTTTCATGGATGCCTTTTTATTTCATTCATGTATTTATTTCACTAATTTATTTATTTATTTTTAATGTATCTGTGTCTTCACAATGAGGGTGATGTAACATTGCTTCAAAGTCTGTTTTATGTATTCTGTTGGAGGGCTCAGCTAAAAACCGTAATGTTGATGCTTTATGTTTGTTTTTATTCACATTCATATTTTTACATTCTAAAAAGACAAACACTAAGCAAGGGTATTATATCCCATGTGGTGGTTAATCATTCAGTATTGGTAGTTTGCAGGAGATGCTACACTTACTCTCAGGACATTCTCACCATTCTGTCAGACCAAAACTTTTCGCCCATTATTCTACTCACCTGGTACGTGAACATTTCTAAAGAATATGTATGAAATAAGTGCTTCATTTCAGTTCACGAATCCTTTCTTAAAGCCTCAAACAAAAACAAACCTTTTTTTGACCCAAGATTTTTGCTGAAGAATCACATGGTAGCACATATGGTTTTAAAATGCCATTTGTATCGATTTTTTTTTTTTAGCAAAGACACAATCTACAACATGATTTTTATTTTGATGGTCATTTGATACATTATCCTACGCCTCAATTGAGGAGGTTGGGGTTGAAGCTTTTAGCAATATTTGCATTCTGGAGAAGAGTGAGAGACGATACTGCCAAGAAAAGAAAGAAGGAAGTTTGCAATTGCTGAATTCATGGCCGCTTAATTGTCAGAGTAATTTGAACGAAAATTTCCTAACTTTCGTGGCAATTTGTGTTCAATAAGTATTTAATCTCTGTGTTTGCAGGTGGTCTCTTGTACCCTGGTGTATGGAGACTCGTCCTGCAATCCTATTCTAGTTTGTAATTCTAAGTTACTCCATGCAACTTGCTTCAGTTGACCATGGCAGTAAATAAGTGTTCAAATCGTAATCAAATGTTAATGCCAATCTGAGTCCTGCAGGGTCATGAGGTAAGATTGTTTTTATGGAAACTTAAGAAAACATTATCCAGATAGTGTATATTACTTAACTATTATGCCTTTTCTATTTTTATAGAGGTTTTATAATATTGCCTAAATAATTTCTCTGAATTAAAGTGGTTGTTTAAAAAAAAAAATCAACTCAAAAGATTCAACAGTGTTTTTGTAGAATCCTAATGTGAAGTTGTGTGGATATATTCACCGATTGTTTAAACAACGGATATGTGGCCCTTTTTACTAGTTGTAGTGGCGTCTGTTTAGTAAAAAAAAAAAAAATAGTACCAAGAGTAGTTTTTTTTCCTTTTTAAGTCTGAAGCAAATCCACGGTTCAGTCTAAAGTTTATACTTCGTGTAATATCTCTAAATTAAGTACATAATTTACATGTGTTGTGACGAATGCTGAAATGTTATTATCAGAAGTCGTTTGTTTCATTTCCTCACAACATAACTTG
The DNA here is from genome assembly GCF_001515605.1 of Sinocyclocheilus anshuiensis. Classification (NCBI taxonomy): domain Eukaryota; kingdom Metazoa; phylum Chordata; class Actinopteri; order Cypriniformes; family Cyprinidae; genus Sinocyclocheilus; species Sinocyclocheilus anshuiensis. The sequence continues at coordinate 310,666 of NW_015538006.1, forward strand.
AGCTCGGAGTGGCAGTTAGTGAAAATTGTAGACTATTTTCTTTTGTTTTGACATTTACCTCACTATTGTCGTCGCTGTTCGACAGACTTGTATTTATTAACGGCGCTTTTTATTTTCACTGATTAATTGCGAATAAGCCAATTCTTGTTAACCTCACTATCTATTTTCAACGAGTGCAGATCTCAGTCCGGGTGAGGGAACGAGTGTGCCGCTGTCTGGCAACTTGTACAGAGATGCCGGTTTGTTTCATACGTTAGAGACGCTTTAGACAACCCAGGTGTGAAGCCCCTCTTGAAGCGCTTAGATGCGAGTGCAGGGAATGTCCAGTCCCTGATCTGTGCCTCTGTTCAAATAAAAGCAGGATTTACATGCATTACAAAACCATTAAGTGGAAGAAAAATGGGAGTGCAACACAAATCACCATTTTGAACAATCCAAAGATTCTTGTGAACTTGTTCTAGGCAGGGATTTTTGTTTGTTAGGCAGAATTTTTTCATAGTTTTGTTCCTTTTTTTTTTTTTTTTTTTTTTTTTTTTTTTTCGGGGCCAGTTTGATTTTAAGTGGAAGAAAAATGGGAGTGCAACACAAATCACCATTTTGAACAATCCAAAGATTCTTGTGAACTTGTTCTAGGCAGGGATTTTTGTTTGTTAGGCAGAATTTTTTCATAGTTTTGTTCCTTTTTTTTTTTTTTTATTTATTTATTTTTATCCGGAGCAGATTGACTGTCGTTTGTGCAAAGATCTGCGGATTTGTGCGCCTTAAAACAGCTCACAAGTGCAGAGACGTTCCACTAATGTGCCAAACACATCGAGTCTTAAATTTCTGTATACGTTTAATGATGATACTCTGTTCTGCGCTGTGTCCCATCATGTTGTTGTCCTTCACGGAGTTCAGTGTAGCTAAATTGTATCCATTTGTGTTTCCCATGACGGGTGTTTTGTGAACGAGAACCAATATGACCAGCTCCAAATATGCATTATTCCACAGTCCCTCACAATTCAAAATTGAAGCACAAAATAAAAGGACTTTCACTGAAAGAGCTGAAACGTTGAAGCACAATTTTTCTTTTTGTTTCCCTCTCTTCCCCTTGGTCTAAAATCGAAATGCGGTTGTGAGAAATCGAACATTTTCATTTGAAATGTTGCTGTCGAGGACAGTATTGTCGTAGCTGTAGTAGGCAGGTTGTGTTGTCTCTCGGTGTTGTTGATGTTTAATGTTATTCCCTTTGTTCACTGTTGGCATGGTGCTTATTCTTCCCACTTTTCTTCATCGTTTCCTGTGTTGCATTCAATGTTTTGTGTTTAGATGATGTGTGCACCTACGAAAGCCCCCTCCTCATGCAAACATAATCATTCATGATTTTCTTTTTCATCCCCTCTCCTTTTTCCGTTGTGCTTTAACCTAGGTTTGTTATTTGTTTTTTTTGTTTGTTTTTGTTCTAGATATCTTCGTGCCCGTTTGTCATCGTTTGCCTAGCATGTCGATGTGACGTCAAAAGTTCATCGTCCAGTCCGTTGTCCTCTTCGCTTCTCTGACGCTTGAAATTTCACACTTGACCTTTTTGTTAACTTTTGACGCTTATTGATTACTTTTGTTTGTTTCTTTGTGTGATGTTCATTTGTCATTTGTGCTGCCAATAGGGAGCGTTAGAAAGACTGCTAAAAGTGTAAAACGTTTCATGAAAATTGTTCTGAGCAAAGAGTCTATTTTTCTAGAACGTACAAACACTATAACCACTAGATTTTTGCAGCTTTTAATTTTTCAGATTTTGTTCTTTACTGATTTTTATTGTTTTCCAGCAGTCTTCCTAGCGCTTCTGATTGTACTCCTTTTTGGTTTTTGTTTTTCTTCTCAAAGCAGCCATTCAGTTTGTAGAATCACTTTTGTGTGTTCAAGTGTGGGTGTGTTTCCCTCTTTCTCTCACTTGTTAGTTCTAAACCTTTTAGAGGATGTTTTCGTCACATTTTGCTGAAATTGAGGATAAACTTTGTAATTTTGTGTTAGGTTAGTTGGCATGATGTAATTTTGGGAGTTTCTATAAACAGTGACATTACAATAGACACTTGAATTGCCTTTTTTTCTTCTTTGTGTGTCGAGCCAACACAGGCACACGTTTTTCATTTCCTTATTGTGTGAAAATCAGGATTAGTCTGAAATAATGCATAGAATGAGCAGAGTTGAATATCTTGTCACAGGTAAATATTAAGCATGCATGTTTTTTTGTAAGTGCACTGAAATCCTCAGCAAAATGTGATCTAGTTCTGTTTCAAAAATTCAAGATGAATAAAGTGGTGCCAAAAGTTTTGCATGTTGCTGTTGGTTACATTTACAGTATGTTTCACATCATGCTTATGGCTCGTGCTGCAATGACGTGGTCTCATTTTGATGGTTTAAGATTTAAAAAACAATACGGTGTGTGTTTAGGTTATGGGTTAAAGTGAGTTTTAACAATGTATTGTTCTAAAAATTTAAGTAGGTTTCAAATGAGTCCTTAGAGATAAATTGTGCCTACAGCAGCAAAAACACATGCTCTTCTTAATGTTGTTCAGTTAATGAAAATGTGTTACGACCTTATAGCTGGTCTGTTTTACAGAGCTTGCAAGCATTTTCTTTTTTCTTTCCCATTCTGACATCTGTACAAGTTGTGACGTTCTGGACTGATTGGTAGAGCTCAACTGCAGCTTTGCCCCCTTAGCCTTTAGTTTACAGGCATATCTCCACAAATGAAGAGCTACATTTGGAAGTTTTTTTCTCTCTCTTTTTTTAAAAGATGTATTCTGACAGACTAATCTATTTGGGGGTTGAGGTGGTTATTTTCTATTTAGATTTTAAGCTGCTGTTTTGTGAGTTTAAATGTACTCTTTCCTGTGGGATGTTTGTCATTGCTGGTACAGAGTGATTGTATTTAACATTTAAGATTTGTACAGATTTTTCTACTTCATAAGTTGTTTCACAATGTAAATCCCAGTAAGTAGAAGCATGAAGACAGTAACACCATGACCAAACTTCAACCTGTACAAAGTAACCAAAATGCAAACAAAAATCAACTCCACAAAAAAGCCTTTAAATAAAGATGTTTTTTTTTTTATTAGTTGTTTTGTCATTTAAGTTGTGTGGTTTTCATTGGAAGTGTAGAGAGTGCAGAATTTATTAAATGTCTGAAACAAATGTGTTGTATAAGGTTGGTTAAGGATTTCACGCTACTGTCTCTACAGAAATATAGCATAATGGACACCCACGAAGCAGGCATCTGGTCGTTTATCTTTAGTTTATGTATGATTAAACTGTTTGAAAACATTCACACACATTGTGTCTGAATTCATTTTTTCTTAATTTAAAGATGCCAGAAATGCACATCATGCTTCCGTTTTAATTCAAATGTGACTTTAGAGTTTTTCAATCACATAATGACAATTCATGATTTACTACTCATTGTACTTAACCTACATTTAAATGATTTATCCTAGTCAGTACTATAAATAAATATGCAATAGCTGCTGCTACAGTCAGATTTGTTGTAATTGGTTGATTATATATGCTAGCCATAAATCAGACAAATGCAATTTTTGTACACAATTGTTCCAAGTTATTTTTTGCTTGTAGAGTCCTGTATTCAGCAAACTCAAAAAGCATGAAAAAGTTGAGAGCTTTCAACAAATGAAAACAATTCAAAGTGCCATTTACCCTTTACTGCCTCCTCTGGAATATTACATTAATGAAGAACTGTGACAATTCAAACTTTACACCTGGTAATCTTTTTTAATGCACTTTCTTTTTTTATCATGGTACCAGCAGTTGTCACATCAACAAGGTAGTCTTGTTTATCATTTTTATAACACGTTAGGGAGGCCATATGTTTTAACTACACTGAATGGCTCACGTTCCACATCAGTAGGTAGAAATGAGCTGATTTACAAAAAAAAACAGTTTCTGTCCATCAGTCCTGCACCTGTTTGGAAGGTAAGTGTCAGAGTTTACTATGGTTTTTGGAGGGGTTGTCCACATCTGTACCGAAGAGAGGAGACAGGTGGTTATACTTGGGTGTGATGTTCATTCGGACAGTTATTGAATATGGATCCTGGCCGACGATACGGTGCAGGTTTGCACTGTCCTGCTGGAGCTCTTCAAGACTTTTCTCAGTTTTCATCACGCCGCCGCCCTTAACAGAACGGTCCACTTTTTCCGGGTACAGAGCATCCCCTGTGTATTAATGAAGAGAAACATTGTTTGATAAAGAGGCGATAATTAGCAGAAATGTCTTAATTTATTACCTGGTAAAATGCTTGCAAAGCAGTCAGGCGCCACCAGGTGAACAGGCAGCCACTGTTCGCAACCCCCCAAAGACCTCTGCCAGGCAAAGCGATGGAGATCTGCGAGAGCTGGACACCGGCACATGCGTCCAAGCTCGTAGAACTGAGGTGGAGCGATCCAGATCTCCTTTGATTTATAGCTGTGCAGCACTTCAGAGGGACTGGACCACTGAGAAACAAGGCAGTGTGTATTTCCCAAAAGTTAAGCATCATTTGTACTAGTTCGGATGAGACTGAATGACTTAAAAGCTACTATAAAAATGTTATATTAATGAATAACAGTGACGTTACGTGACGTTCAGCCACCTGCGTTAAGTGGGCGCTGCCTAGCTGGCGAATGAGCGCTAGCCTCATGAATATTAATGAGCTCCAAGAAATATGCAGCACGTCAACGCTGAGAAAAGTCCAAGTTATTTCGCCAGCTGGACACAAATTGGTCGCGAATGCGTAAATTGATCAAATATACCTTCAATGCAACGTAAGTCTGATATGTAGTTTTTAATCTGACTGTCAACGTGCTAATTACTGTTCAAAACGCACCCTGAAATGAACGATTTCCTTCTCGTCGTGAAGCGTGTGTGGCGTGTCGCGCAGACAGCAGATGTAGAAGGCCGTGTCGTAGCGCCTCTGTTTGCCGTGCATGCTTATGGGGGTCAGCCAGTTGCCCCACTCGTGTAGAGCCCAGATGTTGGGCAGACACTGCAGCTCCTTGCACATCTTAATAAAATTCGCCGAGTCACTAACAACCAGAGACCTCCACTTGGACAGCACGTCTCTGTCCCACAGTCCGCTCAGTGTGGTCAGGGTTGGCTGGGGGTCACTGTCCCGAGCATCATCTGTGCGCACGCGAATGCCGCTTTCCTCGTGTTTGGGGACCGCCAGGAGCACACCGGACTCCTCAAACGTCTCTCTCACTGCACATATCCTGAAAGCCACGTCTCCGGGGATCGGGGATCCCAGCTGCGCTCTGTCAGTGGCGAAAATGGGCGGCCTGGTCTCCGGCGGCTGCTTCACGACTCCAATGCCGTAGTTGGGCGCTTTCGTGAAGGACTGAAAGACCTCCTGCCAGTCGCTGGAGAAGTCAGACGCGTCCGCCAGCCCCCCGGGAAACACGTAGGCATTGGGCATGAAGCCGCTGCTGCCGCTCCGTTTTAGCAACAGCACTTGATAATCAAAGGCGGATCTGTGCGCTATGTCAGACACTTTCTCCAGACCTGTTTTAAGAGAGTCCGCGCTCTGAGCGTGTCTCAGGCCGGCCGCCAAGATCACCGTCGCCGCCTCCCTCCAGTGTCGCCGAGTCACTAACAACCAGAGACCTCCACTTGGACAGCACGTCTCTGTCCCACAGTCCGCTCAGTGTGGTCAGGGTTGGCTGGGGGTCACTGTCCCGAGCATCATCTGTGCGCACGCGAATGCCGCTTTCCTCGTGTTTGGGGACCGCCAGGAGCACACCGGACTCCTCAAACGTCTCTCTCACTGCACATATCCTGAAAGCCACGTCTCCGGGGATCGGGGATCCCAGCTGCGCTCTGTCAGTGGCGAAAATGGGCGGTCTGGTCTCCGGCGGCTGCTTCACGACTCCAATGCCGTAGTTGGGCGCTTTCGTGAAGGACTGAAAGACCTCCTGCCAGTCGCTGGAGAAGTCAGACGCGTCCGCCAGCCCCCCGGGAAACACGTAGGCATTGGGCATGAAGCCGCTGCTGCCGCTCCGTTTTAGCAACAGCACTTGATAATCAAAGGCGGATCTGTGCGCTATGTCAGACACTTTCTCCAGACCTGTTTTAAGAGAGTCCGCGCTCTGAGCGTGTCTCAGGCCGGCCGCCAAGATCACCGTCGCCGCCTCCCTCCAGTGTTTCAGCGCGGTGTTCATCCTGGCCCTCGCTTACTTGCTCACAGTTACTCCAGTGCCCTATCCCGGCAACTTTCGACTTAGGTCAACTAACTAATCACGAGATGATGGCGTGAAGGACAGCACAGAGAAAATAACAGTGCATAGTCTGTATTTGGTGATTGGCGCCATCTATGGCAAGGGATGAACGCTTGGTTTTCATAACTTTGACACATTCTTAAAGGGGTCTTATTATGCTCATTTACAAAGTCTTGATTATGTTTTGGGGGTGTACTAGAACATGCCCTCATGCTTGGTGGTTCGAAAAACGCATTATTTTTCACATAATTTACATTATTAAAATACCTTTCTCCCCAGGCT